>NC_080595.1:117004423-117220456 GCF_027887145.1 Ammospiza caudacuta | reverse complement strand
CACTTTCCCCCCATTTTCCCTTTCAGTTTCTTCCTTTTCCCCTCCTTTTTTCCCCATTTCCCCCATTTTTCTTTTCCTCCTTTTCTCTCCATTTTCCCTTCTTTTCCCCTCAATTCTTTTCCTTTATCCTCCCTTATTTCCCCATTTTTTCCTTATTTTCCTTCTGTTTTCCCTTTTCATTTTTCTCCTTTCCCTCCCATTTTCCCTTTTTATTTTTTTCCTTTTTCCCCCTCCCTTTTCCCCAATTTCCCTCTTTTTCCCATTTTATTAATTCCCCCATTTTTCTTCTTTTCCTTTTCTCCCCATTTTTCTCCTTTTTGCCCCCATTTCCCCCTTTTCATTTTTCCTTTTTCCTCCTTTTCCCCACATTTTTCTCTTTTCATTTTTCCCTTTTCTCCTCTTCCCCCCCATTTTCCCTTTTAATTTTTTCCTTATTTTCTCCTTTTTCCCCAATTTTTCCCTTTTTATTTTTTCCTTTTTCCCTCTTTTCCCTTCTCATTTTTTCTCCTTTCTACCCAATTTTTTCCCTTTTTATTTTTCCTTTTTTTTCCCATTTTCTCTTTCTCCCCCTTTTTTTCCTCCTTTCCCCCCATTTTTTTCCTTCCATTTTTCCTTATTTTCCTCCTTTTCCCCCCAATTTTTCCCTTTTTTCTCCTTTCCCCTTTTGCACTTTTATTTTACTTTTGCCCTTTTTATTTTTTCCTTTTTCTCTTCCCCCATTTTCCCTTTTCATTTCCCCCCTCCTTTTCCTCCATTTTTCCCCTTATTTGCTCCTTTCCCCCCATTTTTTCTTTTTTATTTTTCATTTTTCCTTTTTCCTCCAATTTTTTTCATTTTTCCTTCTTTCTCCCTCCTATTTTCCTCATTTCCCCATTTCCCCCTTTTCCTTATTCTTTTCCTTACTTTCTTTTCATTTCCCCCCCTTTTCCTTCTTTACCTCCTTTTTCTCCTTCTTTTCTCTTCCCCTCTTTTCCTTTTTTCCTCATTTTCCCCTCCTTTTCCCCCATTCCCTTTCAATTTTTTCCTTATTTTCCTTCCCCCCCCGTTTTTCCCTTTTCATTTTTTCCTTTTTTCCTCTTTTCCTCCCCATTTTTCCCTTTTTATTTTTTCTTTTTTCCCTCTATTTTCCCTTTCATTTTTTCTTCCTTTTTACCCAATTTTTTCCCTTTTTATTTTTTTACTTTTTCCCCCTCTTTCTTTTTCCCATTTTTTCCTTATTTTCCTCATTTTCCCCTTCCTTCCCCTTATTTCTCCCCTTTTTTTCCTTATTTTCCCCCCAATTTTTCCCTTTTCAACCCTCCTTTTTCCCCTCACTTTCCTCCTTATACCCATTTTTCTTTACTCTCTTTTCCTTTCCCGCCGCATGTCCCCCATTTTATTCATTTCCCCATTTTCCTTCTTTTCCTCCCATTTCCCTCCTTTTTATTTTCCTTTTTTCCTCCTTTTCCCCCCTTTTTCCCATTTTATTTTTTAATTTTTTCCCTTTTTATTTTTTACTTTTCCCCTCTTTTCCCCTCATTTTTTTCCCCTTTTTACTTTTTCCCGCCTTTTTCCCCCTCACAGCCCCCCACAACAAAACCACGGCGCGCCACGACAAAACCCCCAAAGATTCCACTTTAAATCCACTTTAAATCCACTTTAAATCCCCCCCGTTCCCACTCCAAACCAAAATTCAACCCCAAAACCCCAGGATTTTACAGCAAAAGGTGGAAAATTCCAGAAGGATTCACTTGAGGAGCCGGAGGTGCCGGAGGTGGGGCTGCACCAGGGCCCGGGGGTACGGCCTGAGGGCCAAACACGTCGCCGTCCCCTCGGGGTTCTCCGTCCACACCTTGTGGTCGATGCCTTTTTCTTTCAGTAACTTCCCCAAATCCAGCAGGGAATTCTCATCTGGAGCCTAAAGAGTCAATAAAAATTTATTGGGATTTTTCCTCATTAAAAAAACCCCAAATTTGTGGAAATTAACGGGATTTTTACCTCACCCAAATCCCTAAAATATTGAAAATTAATGGGGTTTTACCTAATGAATTTCCCTAAAATATTGAAAATTAATGGGGTTTTTCCTCATAAAAATTCCCAAATTTATGGGAATTAATGAGGGTTTTTTTTCTCATTTGTGGAAATTTATTTGGATTTTGTGGTCGATCCCTTTTTCCTGCAGCAGCTTCCCCAAATCCAACAGGGAATCCTCATCTGGAGCCTAAAGAGTAAATAAAAATTTATTGGGATTTTTCCTCATTAAAAAATTCCCAAATTTGTGGAAATTAACGGGATTTTTTCCCTCATAAAAACCATAAATTTTTGGAAATTAATGGGGTTTTTCCTCATAAAAATGTTAAAATATTGACAATTAATGGGGTTTTTCCTCATGAATTTCCCTAAAATATTGAAAATTAATGGGGTTTTTCCTCATAAATTGTTTCCAAATTTACCGAAATTAAAGGGATTTTTACCTCATTAAAAATTCCCTAACATATTGAAAATCAATTGGATTTTTTCCCTCATTGAAAATTAATGGGGTTTTTCCTCATAAAAAATCCCCACATTTATGGAAATTAATGAGATTTTTACCTCATAAAAAATTCCCCAAGTTATGGAAATCAATTGGATTTTTATGGGAATTAATGAGGGTTTTTTTCTCATTTATGGAAATTTATTTGGATTTTGTGGTCGATGCCTTTTTCTTTCAGTAACTTCCCCAAATCCAGCAGGGAATTCTCATCTGGAGCCTAAAGAGTCAATAAAAATTTATTGGGATTTTTCCTCATTAAAAAAACCCCAAATTTGTGGAAATTAACGGGATTTTTACCTCACCCAAATCCCTAAAATATTGAAAATTAATGGGGTTTTACCTCATGAATTTCCCTACAATACTGAAAATTAAAGGGATTATATCTCATGAAATTCCCTAAAATATTGAAAATTAATGGGGTTTTTCCTCATGAATTTCCCTAAAATATTGAAAATTAATGGGGTTTTTCCTCATAAATTGTTTCCAAATTTACCGAAATTAAAGGGATTTTTACCTCATTAAAAATTCCCTAACATATTGAAAATCAATTGGATTTTTTCCCTCATTGAAAATTAATGGGGTTTTTCCTCATAAAAAATCCCCACATTTATGGAAATTAATGAGATTTTTACCTCATAAAAAATTCCCCAAGTTATGGAAATCAATTGGATTTTTATGGGAATTAATGAGGGTTTTTTTTCTCATTTATGGAAATTTATTTGGATTTTGTGGTCGATTCCTTTTTCTTTCAGTAACTTCCCCAAATCCAGCAGGGAATTCTCATCTGGAGCCTAAAGAGTAAATAAAAATTTATTGGGATTTTTCCTCATTAAAAAAACCCCAAATTTGTGGAAATTAACGGGATTTTTACCTCACCCAAATCCCTAAAATATTGAAAATTAATGGGGTTTTACCTCATGAATTTCCCTACAATACTGAAAATTAAAGGGATTATATCTCATGAAATTCCCTAAAATATTGAAAATTAATGGGGTTTTTCCTCATGAATTTCCCTAAAATATTGAAAATTAATGGGGTTTTTCCTCATAAATTGTTTCCAAATTTACCGAAATTAAAGGGATTTTTACCTCATTAAAAATTCCCTAACATATTGAAAATCAATTGGATTTTTTCCCTCATTGAAAATTAATGGGGTTTTTCCTCATAAAAAATCCCCACATTTATGGAAATTAATGAGATTTTTACCTCATAAAAAATTCCCCAAGTTATGGAAATCAATTGGATTTTTATGGGAATTAATGAGGGTTTTTTTCTCATTTATGGAAATTTATTTGGATTTTGTGGTCGATGCCTTTTTCTTTCAGTAACTTCCCCAAATCCAGCAGGGAATTCTCATCTGGAGCCTAAAGAGTCAATAAAAATTTATTGGGATTTTTCCTCATTAAAAAAACCCCAAATTTGTGGAAATTAACGGGATTTTTACCTCACCCAAATCCCTAAAATATTGAAAATTAATGGGGTTTTACCTAATGAATTTCCCTAAAATATTGAAAATTAATGGGGTTTTTCCTCATAAAAATTCCCAAATTTATGGGAATTAATGAGGGTTTTTTTCTCATTTGTGGAAATTTATTTGGATTTTGTGGTCGATCCCTTTTTCCTGCAGCAGCTTCCCCAAATCCAACAGGGAATCCTCATCTGGAGCCTAAAGAGTAAATAAAAATTTATTGGGATTTTTCCTCATTAAAAAATTCCCAAATTTGTGGAAATTAACGGGATTTTTTCCCTCATAAAAACCATAAATTTTTGGAAATTAATGGGGTTTTTCCTCATAAAAATGTTAAAATATTGACAATTAATGGGGTTTTTCCTCATGAATTTCCCTAAAATATTGAAAATTAATGGGGTTTTTCCTCATAAATTGTTTCCAAATTTACCGAAATTAAACGGATTTTTACCTCATTAAAAATTCCCTAACATATTGAAAATCAATTGGATTTTTTCCCTCATTGAAAATTAATGGGGTTTTTCCTCATAAAAAATCCCCACATTTATGGAAATTAATGAGATTTTTACCTCATAAAAAATTCCCCAAGTTATGGAAATCAATTGGATTTTTATGGGAATTAATGAGGGTTTTTTTCTCATTTATGGAAATTTATTTGGATTTTGTGGTCGATTCCTTTTTCTTTCAGTAACTTCCCCAAATCCAGCAGGGAATCCTCATCTGGAGCCTAAAGAGTAAATAAAAATTTTATTTGGATTTTTCCTCATTTAAAAATCCCCAAATTTGTGGAAATTAACGGGATTTTTACCTCATCCAAATCCCTAAAATATTGAAAATTAATGGGGTTTTACCTAATGAATTTCCCTAAAATATTGAAAATTAATGGGGTTTTTCCTCATAAAAATTCCCAAATTTATGGGAATTAATGAGGGTTTTTTTCTCATTTATGGAAATTTATTTGGATTTTGTGGTCAATTCCTTTTTCCTGCAGCAGCTTCCCCAAATCCAGCAGGGAATCCTCATCTGGAGCCTAAAGAGTCAATAAAAATTTATTTGGATTTTTCCTCATTAAAAAAACCCCAAATTTGTGGAAATTAACGGGATTTTTACCTCACCCAAATCCCTAAAATATTGAAAATTAATGGGGTTTTACCTCATGAATTTCCCTACAATACTGAAAATTAAAGGGATTATATCTCATGAAATTCCCTAAAATATTGAAAATTAATGGGGTTTTTCCTCATAAATTGTTTCCAAATTTACTGAAATTAAAGGGATTTTTACCTCATTAAAAATTCCCTAACATATTGAAAATCAATTGGATTTTTTCCCTTATTGAAAATTAGTGGGGTTTTTCCTCATAAAAAATCCCCACATTTATGGAAATTAATGAGATTTTTACCTCATAAAAAATTCCCCAAGTTATGGAAATCAATTGGATTTTTATGGGAATTAATGAGGGTTTTTTTCTCATTTATGGAAATTTATTTGGATTTTGTGGTCGATTCCTTTTTCTTTCAGTAACTTCCCCAAATCCAGCAGGGAATCCTCATCTGGAGCCTAAAGAGTCAATAAAAATTTATTGGGATTTTTCCTCATTAAAAAACCCCCAAATTTGTGGAAATTAACGGGATTTTTACCTCACCCAAATCCCTAAAATATTGAAAATTAATGGGGTTTTACCTCATGAATTTCCCTACAATACTGAAAATTAAAGGGATTTTATCTCATGAAATTCCCTAAAATATTGAAAATTAATGGGGTTTTTCCTCATGAATTTCCCTAAAATATTGAAAATTAATGGGGTTTTTCCTCATAAATTGTTTCCAAATTTACCGAAATTAAACGGATTTTTACCTCATTAAAAATTCCCTAACATATTGAAAATCAATTGGATTTTTTCCCTCATTGAAAATTAATGGGGTTTTTCCTCATAAAAAATCCCCACATTTATGGAAATTAATGAGATTTTTACCTCATAAAAAATTCCCCAAGTTATGGAAATCAATTGGATTTTTATGGGAATTAATGAGGGTTTTTTTCTCATTTATGGAAATTTATTTGGATTTTGTGGTCGATTCCTTTTTCTTTCAGTAACTTCCCCAAATCCAGCAGGGAATTCTCATCTGGAGCCTAAAGAGTAAATAAAAATTTATTGGGATTTTTCCTCATTAAAAAAACCCCAAATTTGTGGAAATTAACGGGATTTTTACCTCATTAAAAAATCCCTAATTTATGGAAAATTAATGAGATTTTTGTTTCCTAATTTATGGAAATTATGTGGATTTTTCCTCATTAAAAAATTCCCAAACTTATGGAAATTAATGGCATTTTTACCTCATTTAGAATTCTCAAATTTATGGAAAATTAATGGGGTTTTTTTCCTCATAAAAAACTCCCAAGTTTATGGAAATTAATGGGATTTTTACCTCATTAAAAATCCCCAAAGTTATGGAAATTAATGGGATTTTTACCTCATGAAAAATTCCCTAAAATATTGAAAATTAAAGGGATTTTTTCCTCATAAAAACCCCAAAATATATTGAAAATTATATTCGATTTTTTCCTCATAAGAATTTTCCTAAGTTTATGGAAATTAAAGGGACTTTTCCTCATGAAAAAATTCCCTAAAATATTGAAAATTATATTGGATTTTTCCTCATTAAAAAATTTCCAAATGTATGGAAATTACTGGGATTTTTACCTCATAAAAAAATCACAAAGGTATGGAAATTAATGAGTTTTTTTTCTCATGTATGGAAATTATTTGGATTTTACCTCATTTTAAAATCCCCAAATTTATTGAAATTAAAGGGAATTCTCCTCATAAACACCCCCTCCAACTTTATAGAAATTAATGTGATTTTTAACTCATAAAAAAATCCCTAAATTTATGGAAATTTTTGAGATTTTTTTTCCTCACAAAAAATTTCCAAATTTCTGGAAAATCAAAGGAATTTTGTACTCATTAAAAAGCACCAATTTTATGGAAATGTATTTGATTTTTTCTCAGTAAAAATCCCCTAATTTATGGAAAAAATAATGAGATTTTTTCCTCATTAGAAAAATTTCAAGTTTATGGACATTAATGGGTTTTTTTTCCTTTTCCATCCCCGTTATTATTCAGAATTTCATGAGGGAATTAGTCAGAATTTAATGAAGAATTATTCCGAATTCCATGAGGAAATTATCCCAAATTCCATGAGGAAATATTCCGAATTTTCTGAGGGAATTATTCCGAATTTCACGAGGACATTATTCCAAATTTCATGAGGGAATTATTCAGAATTTTATGAGGAATTATTCCGAACTCCATGAGGAAATTGTTTAGAGTTTCCTGAGGGAAATATTCGGAATTTCCTGAGGGAATTATTCTGAATTTTATGAGAGAATTATTTAGAATTCCACAAGGAAATATTCCAAAGTTCAGGAGGGAATTATTCCGAATTCCATGAAGCAATCATTCTGAATTCCATGAGGAAATATTCCAAATGTCATGAGGAATTTTTAATAATTTAGTGAGGACTTATTCCGAATTTTGTGAGGGAATTATTCAGAATTTCATGAGGGAATTATTCGGAACTCCAGGAGGAAATATTCCAAATTTCGTGAGGCAGTTATTTCGAATTCCATGAGAAAATATTCCAAATTTCATGAAGGAATTATTCCGAATGTCATGAGAAATTATTCAGAATTTTATGAGGAAATTATTCCGAATTTAATGAGGAAGGAAGTATTCCAAATTCCATGAGGGAATTATTCTGAATTCCATGAGGAAATATTCCAGTTTTTATGAGGGAATTACTCCGAATTTTATGAAGAGTTATTCCGAATTTCATGAGGGAATTATTCAAAATTTTATGAGGAATTATTTTTAATTTAGTGAGGGAATTATGCAGAATTCCATGAGGAAATATTCCAAATTTCATGAGGGAATTCTTCCGAATTCCATGAGTAATTATTTCGAGTTTCATGAGAAAATATTCCAAATTCCATGAGGGAATTATTCCGAATGTTATGAGGAATTATTCCCAAAATCCAATTAAATTTTCCCAGAAAATTCCGGCTCCTCCTCTCGCCAGCACAGCCCGACCCCCCCGGACCTCCCCCTCCTCTCAGCGACCCCAAAATCCCCTCTTCAGCCCCAAACTGACAATTCCCACCTCTTTTAACTCCAAAACATCTCCAAAAATTCCCAATTTTCAAAAAAAAAAATTATTTTCGCCCCAAAAGATTTATTTTCCCTCACGCCGCCACCGCCCCCACCCAACATGGCGGCCGCTCTCCCCATCAGCGCGGAGCTCCCATCATGCCCCGCGGCGCCGCCATTACCTCCAGCACCACCGTTGTCATGGCGTCGCCCTGCTCCAGGTACGCGCCGGTGTCGGGATGCTCCCGGTAACCGTGAACGGCCGCCAGCGCGGCGTGACAGCCCTGAGCCACCACGGCACCGAGCGGCCACGAGCGAGGAGGCCGCGCCAGATCCCCGCGGAGCACCACGTACTGCACCAGCGCCGCCGCCATGTTGCTGTACGGAACCGCGCGGGCTGCCGGGATTAAGCGGGAAGTGAGGCAGACAGGGCGCCGCCATCTTGTGTACGGAACGGAGGGCAGCGTGATGACGCACTTCCGGCGGCGCTGAGGCGGGAAAGTTGAGGTGAGCGCCGAGCCCTCAGGGAGGGGTTTGGGGTCCCGGGGGTTTTTTGGGGGATTTTTTAGGATTTTTTTGGGATAATTCTTTAGGATCATCCCTAAATCCCTCTCCTGAGATTCACTGGAAGTTTTGGGGTCATTTATGGCGCCCTTGAGGGTTGTCCGGGTTCCATTCCTTGGGATCGTCCCTGTCCTCAGTTTGGGATCGTCCCTGTCACTTTCCCGCCATTTTTCCTCCCAAAATCCATAAATTCCCACTTGGTTTCCTCATAAAAGCCCCAAATTTATGGAAATTAATGGGATTTTTCCTCATTAAAAATCCCCAAATTTATGGAAATTATTGGGATTTTTACCTCATTACAATTTCCCAAATTTATTGAAAAATAATGGAATTTTTACCTCATAAAAATTCCCAAATTTATGGAAATTAATGGGATTTTTACCTCATTAAAAAAATCCCCAAATTTATGGAAAATAACGGGATTTTTACCTCATTAAAAATTCCCTAAAATATTGAAAATAATTGGACTTTTTCCTTTTTCCATCCCACTTTCCCCTCACAAAAAACCCCAAAATTCATGGAAATTAATGGGACTTCTACATAATAAAAATATCCAACTTCATGGAAAATTAATGAGAATTTTTTCCTCATTTATGGAAATTATTTTGATTTTCCGTCATTAAAAAATTAATTCCCTAAATTTATGGAGATTAATGGAATTTTTTCCTCATTAAAGAGTCCCAATTATATTGAAAATAAATTGGATTTTTTTCCATTCCCATCCCCATTTTCCTCATTAAAAAATTTCCCAAATTTATGGCAAAATGATGGGATTTTTTAATCATTAAAAAAATCCAAATTTATGGAAAATTAATGGTGTTTTTGCCTCATTAAAAATCCCCAAATTTATAGTAATTAAAGGGATTTTTTCCTCACAAAAAAATCCCAAATTTATGGAAAATCAAAGGATTTTTTCTTCATTAAAAGAATCCCCAAATTTAGGGAAAATTAATGGGATTTTTACCTCATAAAAATTCCCTAAAATATTGAAAATTAATGGGATTTGTTTCCATTTCCATCCTCGTTTTCCTCATTAAAAATTCCCAAATTTAAGGAAATTAATGAGATTTTTTCCTCATTTATGGAAATTATTTTAAATTTTCCTCATAAGCCACCCCCCCAAATTTATGGACATTAATGGGATTTTTTCCTTACAAAAATTCTCAATTTTATGGAAAATTAATGTCATTTTTTCCTCTTTCAAATTCCCCAAATGATGGAAATTAATGAGATTTTTACCTCATTAAAAATTCCCTAAAATATTGAAAAGTAAATGGATTTGTTTCCATTCCCATCCTCCTTTTCCTCATTAAAATTTCCCAAATTTATGGAAATTAACTGGATCTTTTTCCTCATTTAAAAAATCCCAAATTTATGAAAAATTAATGGTGTTTTTACCTCATTATAAACCCCAAATTTACAGATTTTTTTTTTTCATTTTTTCCTCATTAAAAATTCCCAAATTTGTGGAAAATTAATGGGATTTTTCCCCATTAAAAAATCCCAAAGTTATGGAAACTGATGGGATTTTTCCTCATTAAAAAATTCCCCAAATTTATGGAAATTAATGGGATTTTTTCCTCATCAAAAATGACCAAAATGATGATAATTAATGGGATTTTTTTCTCATTTAAAAATCCCAAATGTATGGAGTTTTTAAAATTTTTTTCCTCATTAAAAAATCCCCAAATGTATGGAAATTAATGAGATTTTTTTTTTCCTCATTTATGGAAATTATTTGGATTTTCCCTCATTAAAAAATCCCAATTTTGTGGAAATTAACTGCATTCTTACCTCATAAAAATTCCCAATTTTATGGAAATGATTTGGATTTTCTCCTCATTAAAACCCCCAAATTTACAGAAATTAATGGAATTTCTTCCTTATTAAAAAAAAATCCCAAGTTTATGAAAATTCATTGAACTTTTCCATTTTCCAGCCCCAAATCTTTGGGATTTTCTGGGAATTCCCAGCGATGGATCCTGGGAAGGAAGAGCAGGAAAATGAAGAGGAAATGGAATTTTCACAGGGTGAGTTCCCAAAATCCCCAAATTTCCCCAAATTTTCCCCTTTCTATGCAGGAATTCTTCCTAAAATTCCCAAAATTCTTCCTAAAACCCCAAATTCTCCCCAAAATTCCCAAATTCCTTCTGAAATTCTTACTAAAATTCTCAAATTCCTTCCAAAATTCTCCCCAAAATTCCTGAATTTCCTCCAAAAATTCCCCAAATTCTTCACAATTTTCTTCCCAAAAATCCCCAAATTTCGTCCCTGAATTCTTAAAAAAAATCCCCAAATTCTTCACAAAATTCACAGCAAAACCCCTGAATTTCTTGCTAAAATTCCTCCTCACAATTCCCAATTTCTCTCCCAAATTTCCTCCCAAAAATCACCAAATTCTTCACAAAATTCCCCCCCAAATTATGCCTAAAATTCCCCAAATTATTGCAAAAATTCACACATTTTTCCAAAATTCCTCCTGAAATTCCTCCCCAAAATTCCTCCCAAAAATCACCAAATTCTTCACAAAATTCCCCCCAAATTATTCCTAAAATTCCCAAAATTATTGCAAAAATTCACAATTTTTTCCAAAATTCCTCCCAATTTTTTTTTCTTAAAATCCCCATTTTTCTTCCTAAAATCTCCAAATTTCCTCCCAAAATCCTCAAATTTTTTTCTAAATTCCTCCTGAAAATCCCCAAAGTTCTGCAAAAATTAAAAAAAAATCCAAAATTCTTCTAAAAATCCCCCAATACCTCCCCAAATTATTGAATTCCTTCCCAAATTTCTTCCCAAAATCCTCAAAAATTCCCCAAAATTTCTCCTGAAATCCCTTCCCAAAATTCTTCCAAAAACATTTTAAAAAATTCCTCAAATTCCTCCCTAAAATCCTGGAATTCTTCTGAAAATTCCCCAAATTTTTTCCTGAAATCCTCAAATTTTTCCAAAAATCTCCCACTTTGTCTTAAACTTCCCAAAATTGCCAAAATTCCAAGAAAAATCCCCCAAATTCCAAGAAAAATCCCCCAAATTTGTGCTGAAATTCACAAATCCCTTCCAAATTTTCCCCAATTCCTTCCAAAATTCTTCCCAAAATTCCCAAATTTTCCCAGAAATTCTTTCCCAAAATTCTTCCTTGAAATCCCTGCCAAAAATTCCCCTCCGAAATTCCCTGAATTTTTCCTAAAATTCCCACTTTTTTCCCAAGTTCCCGATGAAAAATCTCCAAATTCTCCCCAAATTCCTCCTGAAATTCTTCCAGAAATCCCAAAATTTTACCTGAAATTCCCAATTTCTTTCTTAAATCCTCCCCAAAAGCCCCAGAAATTCCCAAATTTCTTCCCAAAATTATCCCAAAACCCCCAAATTTCTCCTGGAAAAAAAAAAATCTCCAAATTATTTCCAAATTCCTCCTGAAATTCTTCCAGAAATTCCCAAACTCCTCCTCAAACTCTTCCCCATTCCATGCAGGAATTCTTCCTCAAATCCCAAATTCTGCCCAAATTTCTTCCCCAAATTCCTCCCAAAAATCCCCAAATTTTCCTCCCAAATTTCTTCCAAAAATCCCCAAATTCGTCCTGAAATTCTTCCGAAATCCTAAAATTCCTTCCAAAAATTCTCCCAAATTCCTCCCCAAAATATCCCCTAAAATCCCCAAATTTCTTCCTAAAATCCTCAAGTTTTCTCCAAATTCCTCCTGAAAACCCCAAATTCCTTCCCCAAATCCCGAATTTTCCCAAAATCCCCATTTTTGCCCCCATTTCCCCTGTCCCAGCTGTGGCAGCTGCAGCTCCTCAGTTGCTGCCCAAACTCTCCCTCCAATTCCTCCTCAAATTCTTCTCAAAATCCCCAATTCCTTCCCAAAATCCCTCCCAATTTTTCCCATATCCCTTCCCAAAATTCCCCCCAAAATCCATCAATTCCTCCCAAAATTTTCCCTAAAATGCCCAAATTCCCTCGAAATTCCTTCCCAAAATCCCCAAATTCTTCACAAAACTCCTCCCAAAATTCTTCCCCAGATCCCCAAAAATTGCCTGAATTTCTCCTAAAATTTCCAAATCCCTCCCTAAATTCCCCCCCCAAAATTCCCTGAGCTTCTCCTAAAATTTCCACATTTTCCCCAAATTTCTCCCCAAAAATCCCCAAGTTCCTCACAAAGCTCCTCCCAAAATTCCTCAATTTCTTCCCAAAATTCTCCCCAGAACTCCCGAAAATTCCCCGATTTTCTCCTAAAATTCTCCACAAATTCTCCACAAATTCCTCCTGAAATTCTTCCAGAAATCCCCAAATTCCTCCTTGAAATCCCCAAATTTCTTCCCAAGAATCCCCAAATTCTTCACAAAGCTCCTCCCAAAATTCCTGAATTTCTTCCCAAAATTCTCCCCAGAACTCCCGAAAATTCCCCGATTTTCTCCTAAAATTTCCAAAATCCTCCACAAATTCCTCCTGAAATTCTCCCAGGAATCCCCAAATCCCTCCTTAAAATCCCCAAATTTCTTCCTAAAATCCCCAAGTTTTCGCTAAATTCCTCCTGAAAACCCCCAAAATCCCTGGATTTTCCCAAATTTTCCCCAAAATCCCGATTTTTCCCCATTTTTCAGGGGTCCTGTCCCACCTGGAGTCTCTGGAGCTCCGCGAGCGGGGCCGGGCTGGGCAGTGCCACAATTCCATCCCGTGCAGGGATTCTGCCCAAACTCTCACATTCCTCCCCAAATTCCTTCCCAAATTCCTTCCCAAAACCCCCAAAATCCCTGAATTTCCCCAAATTTTCCCCAAATTCCCATTTTCCAGGGGTCCTGTCCCACCTGGAGTGTCTGGAGCGCCGCGAGCGGGGCCGGGCCGTGCTCAGGGAGCAGCGGGAGCGGCAGCGGGAGCGCTCCGAGATGCTCAGAGCCAAAATCCGCGAGCTGGAGCAGCACAGGGACAGCCTCAGGGGGAAACTGCAGGCACTGGTGAGAGGGGTGCCCAAATTGTCCCCAAATTGTCCCCAAATTCCCAGGGTTTGTCCCAGTCAGTAACTCCGGGAGCGCCCCGAGATGCTCAGAGCCAAAATCCGCGAGCTGGAGCAGCACAGGGACAGCCTGAGGGGGAAACTGCAGGCACTGGTGAGAGGGGTGCCCAAATTGTCCCCAAATTGTCCCCAAATTGTCCCCAAATTGTCCCCAAATTGTCCCCAGATTCCCAGGGTTTGTCCCAGTCAGTAACTCCGGGAGCGCCCCGAGATGCTCAGAGCCAAAATCCGCGAGCTGGAGCAGCACAGGGACAGCCTCAGGGGGAAACTGCAGGCACTGGTGAGAGGGGTGCCCAAATTGTCCCCAAATTGTCCCCAAATTGTCCCCAAAACTGTCCCCAAATTCCCCCAAAATTCCTGACGGTTTTTCCCCAAAATTCCTAAAATTCCCATGATTTTCCCCAGAATTTTCCCAAAATTCCTGACGGTTTTCCCCCAAAATTCCTAAAAATTCCCATGACTTTCCCCCGAATTTTCCCAAAATTCCCCGAGGATTTTCCCCAAAATTCCTGAGGATTTTTGAGGATTTATCCCCAAATTCCCAGGGTTTGTCCCAGTCAGTAACTCCGGGAGCGCCCCGAGATGCTCAGAGCCAAAATCCGCGAGCTGGCCCAGCACAGGGACAGCCTCAGGGGGAAACTGCAAATGATGGAGAGAGAGGTGCCCAAATTCTCCCAAAATTCTCCCAAAATTCTCCCAAAATTCTCCCAAAATTTTCCAAAAGTTATCCCAAAGTCACCCCAAAATTGCCCCAAAGCTGTCCCGAAATTATCCCCAAATTATCCCAAAATTCCCGATGGTTTCTCCCCAAAATTCTTAAAAATTCCCATGATTTTCCCCAGAATTTTCCTGGATTTTCCCCAAAATTCCTGAGAGTTTCTCCGAAAATTTTTCCCAGGATTTCCCAAAACTTTCCAAAAATTCTCGAGGATTTTCCCAAGGGTTTTCGAGGATTTTTCCCAAAATGACTGAGAATTTTTAAGGGTTTTTCCCCAAAATTTCTGAAGGTTTTGCCCAAAACTGTCCCAGAATTCGCCAAGATTTTTCCCAAAATTCCCCAAGATTTTTCCCCAAAATTCCTGATTTTTCCCCATTTTCCCAGGCCCAGGACCAAGCAGGAACTCCCTGGGAGCCCTGGGAGCTTTTGCACTGGAGGATCCCAAAATCCCCCGGGATTTTCCCCAAAATTCCCCAGGATTTTCCCCAGATTTTCCCCAGATTTTCCCCAACATTCCCAAAGATTTTTCCCAGATTTTTCCCATTATTTTTTCCCCAAATTCCTGATTTTTCCCCGTTTTCCCAGGCCCAGGACCAAGCAGGAACTCCCTGGGAGCCCCGGGACGTTTTGCTCTGGAGAATCCCAGAATTCCCCGGGATTTTCCCCAAAATTCCCCAGGATTTTCCCCAGATTTTCCCCAACATTCCCAAGGAGTTTTCCCAGATTTTTCCTATTATTTTTTCCCCAAATTTCAGATTTTTCCCCGTATTCCCAG
This sequence comes from Ammospiza caudacuta, assembly GCF_027887145.1. Classification (NCBI taxonomy): domain Eukaryota; kingdom Metazoa; phylum Chordata; class Aves; order Passeriformes; family Passerellidae; genus Ammospiza; species Ammospiza caudacuta. Next base: position 117,205,258 of record NC_080595.1, on the reverse strand, counting down.
GCCCAGGATAAATCAGGAATTCCCTGGGAGCCCCGGGATGTTTTGCTCTGGAGGATCCCAAAATTCCCCGGGATTTTTCCCAAAATTCCCCAGGATTTTCCCCAGATTTTCCCCAACATTCCCAAAGATTTTTCCCATTATTTTTTCCCCAAATTCCTGATTTTTCCCCGTATTCCCAGGCCCAGGATAAATCAGGAACTCCCTGGGAGCCCTGGGAGCTTTTGCACTGGAGGATCCCAAAATTCCCCGGGATTTTCCAGGTTTTCTTTCCCCAAAATTCCCCAGGATTTTCCCCAGATTTTCCCCAACATTCCACAGGATTTTCCCCAGATTTTTCCCATTATTTTTTCCCCAAATTCCTGATTTTTCCCCGTATTCCCAGGCCCAGGACCAAGCAGGAACTCCCTGGGAGCCCCGGGACGTTTTGCTCTGGAGGATCCCAAAATCCCCCGGGATTTTCCCCAAAATTCCCCAGGATTTTCCCCAGATTTTCCCCAACATTCCCAAGGAGTTTTCCCAGATTTTTCCTATTATTTTTTCCCCAAATTTCAGATTTTTCCCCGTATTCCCAGGCCCAGGATAAATCAGGAATTCCCTGGGAGCCCCGGGATGTTTTGCTCTGGAGGATCCCAAAATTTCCCGGGATTTTTCCCAAAATTCCCCAGGATTTTCCCCAGATTTTCCCCAACATTCCCAAAGATTTTTCCCATTATTTTTTCCCCAAATTCCTGATTTTGCCCCGTATTCCCAGGCCCAGGATAAATCAGGAACTCCCTGGGAGCCCTGGGAGGTTTTGCTCTGGAGGATCCCAAAATTCCCCGGGATTTTCCAGGTTTTCTTTCCCCAAAATTCCCCAGGATTTTCCCCAGATTTTCCCCAACATTCCCGAGGATTTTCCCCATACTTTTCCCATTATTTTTTCCCCAAAATTCCTGATTTTTCCCCATTTTCCCAGGCCCAGGACCAAGCAGGAACTCCCTGGGAGCCCCGGGACGTTTTGCACTGGAGAATCCCAGAATTCCCCGGGATTTTCCCCAAAATTCCCCAGGATTTTCCTCAGATTTTCCCCAACATTCCCAAAGATTTTTCCCATTATTTTTTCCCCAAATTCCTGATTTTTCCCCGTATTCCCAGGCCCAGGATAAATCAGGAACTCCCTGGGAACCCTGGGAGGTTTTGCTCTGGAGGATCCCAAAATTCCCCAGGATTTTCCAGGTTTTCTTTCCCCAAAATTCCCCAGGATTTTCCCCAGATTTTCCCCAACATTCCCGAGGATTTTCCCCATACTTTTCCCATTATTTTTTCCCCAAAATTCCTGATTTTTCCCCATTTTCCCAGGCCCAGGACCAAGCAGGAACTCCCTGGGAGCCCCGGGACGTTTTGCACTGGAGAATCCCAGAATTCCCCGGGATTTTCCCCAAAATTCCCCAGGATTTTCCCCAGATTTTCCCCAACATTCCCAAAGATTTTTCCCATTATTTTTTCCCCAAATTCCTGATTTTTCCCCGTTTTCCCAGGCCCAGGACCAAGCAGGAACTCCCTGGGAGCCCCGGGACGTTTTGCTCTGGAGGATCCCAAAATCCCCCGGGATTTTCCCCAAAATTCCCCAGGATTTTCCCCAGATTTTCCCAAACATTCCCAAGGAGTTTTCCCAGATTTTTCCTATTATTTTTTCCCCAAATTTCAGATTTTTCCCCGTATTCCCAGGCCCAGGATAAATCAGGAATTCCCTGGGAGCCCCGGGACGTTTTGCTCTGGAGGATCCCAAAATTTCCCGGGATTTTTCCCAAAATTCCCCAGGATTTTCCCCAGATTTTCCCCAACATTCCCAAAGATTTTTCCCATTATTTTTTCCCCAAATTCCTGATTTTGCCCCGTATTCCCAGGCCCAGGATAAATCAGGAACTCCCTGGGAACCCTGGGAGGTTTTGCTCTGGAGGATCCCAAAATTCCCCGGGATTTTCCAGGTTTTCTTTCCCCAAAATTCCCCAGGATTTTCCCCAGATTTTCCCCAACATTCCACCGGATTTTCCCCAGATTTTTCCCATTATTTTTTCCCCAAATTCCTGATTTTTCCCCGTTTTCCCAGGCCCAGGACCAAGCAGGAACTCCCTGGGAGCCCCGGGATGTTTTGCACTGGAGAATCCCAGAATTCCCCGGGATTTTCCCCAAAATTCCCCAGGATTTTCCCCAGATTTTCCCCAACATTCCCAAAGATTTTTCCCATTATTTTTTCCCCAAATTCCTGATTTTTCCCCGTATTCCCAGGCCCAGGATAAATCAGGAACTCCCTGGGAGCCCTGGGAGCTTTTGCACTGGAGGATCCCAAAATCCCCCGGGATTTTCCCCAGATTTTCCCAAACATTCCCAAAGATTTTTCCCATTATTTTTTCCCCAAATTCCTGATTTTTCCCCGTATTCCCAGGCCCAGGATAAATCAGGAACTCCCTGGGAACCCTGGGAGGTTTTGCTCTGGAGGATCCCAAAATCCCCCGGGATTTTCCCCAAAATTCCCAGGATTTTCCCCAGATTTTCCCCAGATTTTCCCCAACATTCCCAAAGATTTTTCCCATACTTTTCCCATTATTTTTTCCCCAAATTCCTGATTTTTCCCCGTTTTCCCAGGCCCAGGACCAAGCAGGAACTCCCTGGGAGCCCCGGGACGTTTTGCACTGGAGGATCCCAAAATCCCCCGGGATTTTCCCCAAAATTCCCCAGGATTTTCCCCAGATTTTCCCCAACATTCCCGAGGATTTTCCCCATACTTTTCCCATTATTTTTTCCCCAAATTCCTGATTTTTCCCCGTTTTCCCAGGCCCAGGACCAAGCAGGAACTCCCTGGGAGCCCCGGGACGTTTTGCACTGGAGGATCCCAAAATCCCCCGGGATTTTCCCCAAAATTCCCCAGGATTTTCCCCAGATTTTCCCCAACATTCCCGAGGATTTTCCCCATACTTTTCCCATTATTTTTTCCCCAAATTCCTGATTTTCCCCGTTTTCCCAGGCCCAGGACCCAGCAGGAAGTCCCTGGGAGCCCCGGGACGTTTTGCTCTGGCGCATCCGGCAGCTGCAGGAGCTGCTCAAACTCTTCCCCCTCACAGGTACCCGGGGGGAATCGGGGAATTCTCCGGGAAAATCGCCAATTTCTGGGGGGGAGATGAGTTTTATCTGATTTTTATATGATTTTGATGTGATTTTTATATGATTTTGATATGTCTTTGATATGATTTTGATATGGTTTTGATATGGTTTTGATAAGATTTTGATATGATTTTGATATGATTTTGATAAGATTTTGATATGATTTTTATATGATTTTGATATGTTTTTCATATGATTTTTATATGATTTTGATATGATTTTTATATTATTTTTATATGATTTTTATATGATTTTGATAAGATTTTGATATGATTTTTATATTATTTTGATATGATTTTTATTTGATTTTTATATGATTTTTATATGATTTTTATATGATTTTGATGTGATTTTTATATGATTTTGATATGGTTTTGATATGATTTTTATGTGATTTTTATATGATTTTTATATGATTTTGATATGATTTTTATATGATTTTTATCTGATTTTTATATGATTTTTATATGATTTTTATATGATTTTTATCTGATTTTTATATGATTTTGATATGGTTTTGATATGATTTTGATTTGATTTTGATTTGATTTTTATATGATTTTGATATGATTTTGATATGATTTTGATATGATTTTGATAAGATTTTGATATGATTTTTATATGATTTTTATATGATTTTTATATGATTTTTATATGATTTTTGTATGATTTTGATAAGATTTTGATATGATTTTGATATTATTTTGATATGATTTTGATATTATTTTTATATGATTTTGATATGGTTTTGATATTATTTTTATGTGATTTTTATATGATTTTTATATGACTTTTATGTGATTTTTATGTGGTTTTTATGTGATTTTTATGTGATTTGATATGATTTTGATATGATTTTGATATGGTTTTGATATGATTTTGATATGGTTTTGATATGATTTTGATATGATTTCGATATGATTTCGATATGATTTTGATATGATTTTGATATGATTTTTCTATGATTTTGATATGATTTTTCTATGATTTTTCTATGATTTGTATATGATTTTGATGTGATTTTGACGTGATTTTGAGCAGTTTTTGTCCCCTGTCGGCAGGGATTTGTGGGAGGCTGTCGAGGCACGGCGCGTGGGTGTCGCTGCACACGAGCTGGGAGGGTTCCCTGCTGGACGCCTTCGCCCTGGAGCTGCGGCCCAGCCCCGGGGCCCGGCAGCTGCGGCTGCGCCTCGGCCGCCACGGCCTCCCCCCCTGGCTGCCCCTGCACGGCCTGGCCCCGCACGGCCTGCCCGCCGACGCCAGGGCGCTCCTGGCACAGCTCTGGGGGCTCCTCAGCGCCCGCAGCGCCCGCAGCGAGCAGCTCAGGCTCCTCCAGGTGCGCACAGGATAGGCACAAATTTCCCCTGAAACTCCTCCCAAAATTCCCCAAAAATTCCCTGCAAAATTCCCCATTTCTGCCCAAAAAATTCCTCCCTATATTCCCAAAGTTCTGCCCAAAATTTCTTCCCGAAATCCCTCCCCAAGTCCCCCAATGACTCCCCACCAAATTCTCACAATTCCCTCCCAAAGTTCTTCCCAAAATTCCCTCCTGAAATTGGGATTTTCCCTCCCTGGCCCGGCAGTTCCTGCCCGCCGACGCCAGGGCGCTCCTGGCACAGCTCTGGGGGCTCCTCAGCGCCCGCAGCGCCCGCAGCGAGCAGCTCAGGCTCCTCCAGGTGCGCACAGGATAGGCACAAATTTCCCCTAAAACTCCTCCCAAAATTCCCCAAAAATTCCCCAGTTCTGCCCAAAAAATTCCTCCCAAAAATCCCAAAGTTCTGCCCAAAATTCCTTCCCAAAATTCTCAAAGTTCTGCCCAAAATTCCAGGATAATTTCAGGATCGTTCCGAGCTCATTCCTGGATAAATTCAGGATGATTTGGGGATAATTTCTAGCTCATTCCAGGATAATTTTGGGAGAGTTTCGTGCTCATTCCCAGGGGATTTTCCCTCCCTGGCCCGGCAGTTCCTGCCCGCCGACGCCAGGGCGCTCCTGGCACAGCTCTGGGGGCTCCTCAGCGCCCGCAGCGCCCGCAGCGAGCAGCTCAGGCTCCTCCAGGTGCGCACAGGATAGGCACAAAATGAGCACAAAAATTCCCCCGAAACTCCTCCCAAAATTCCCCAAAAATTCCCTGCAAAATTCCCCAATTCTGCCCAAAAAATTCCTCCCTATATTCCCAAAGTTCTGCCCAAAATTTCTTCCCAAAATCCCTCCCCAAGTTCCCAAATGACTCTCCACCAAATTCTCAAAATCCCCTCCTGAAATTCCTCCCAGAATCTTTCCCATAATTCCCTCTCAGAAGTCCCAAAGCTCTTCCCAAAATTCCCGAATTCCCCCCCAAAGTGCTTCACAAAGCTCCTCGCAAAATTCCCAAACTATTCCGAAACCCCTTCCCCAAATTTTCCCCAAATTCTTCCCAAAACCCTCCAAGTTTCATCCCAAAACCCCCAAAGCTCTGCCCGGAATTCCCAGACAATGTGGGGATCATTCCCAGACAATTCCAGGCTCATTTCGGGCTCATTCCCAGGGGATTTTCCCTCCAGGTGGGGACAAAATTCCTTCCAAAATTCCTAAATCCCTCCCAAAAATTACCAAAAATTCCTTCCAAAATTCCTTCCTGAAATCCCCAAATTTCACCTCAAATTCCTCCCGAATTTCCTGCCAAATTATTCCCAAAGTTCTCCCAAAATTCCCAAGTTTGTCCCCAAATTCCTTCTCAAAATACTCAAAATCCTCTCAGAATTCCTTTCCAAAATCCCCAAATTTACTCCAAAAAACTCCCAGGTTTTGCCCACAAAAAGTCCTCCAAAAATCCCTTCCCAAAATTCCCAAGTTTTGCCCAAATTCCTCCCACATTTCTTGCAAAATTCCCAGTTTTGCCCCCCAGAATTCATCCCAAATCTGCCCCCAAATTATTGCCAAGCTCTTCCCAAAATTCGCCCCAAAATCCTTCCCTAATTCCTCCCCAAAATTCCATCCCAAAATCTCCCAAATTGCTCCCTAAATTCCTCCCAAAATCCCCAAATTTGTTCCCCGAAACTCCTTTCCAAAATCCCCAAAGTTGTCTCCAAAATTTCTTCCCAAAATCCCTGAGTCTTTCCCAAAAATTCTCAATTTCTCCCCCAAAATTCCTCCTGAAATTCCCAAAGTTCTGCCCAAATTCTTCCCAGAATCCCTTCTGAATCTCCTTCCCAAAGTTCCCAAATTCTTCTCAAAATTCCCAATTTTCCCACAAATATCTCCCGAAATTCCCTCCTGAAATTCCCAATTCTTGCCTCAGAGTCCCCAAGTTCTTCCCAAAATTCATTCCCAAAATTCCCCCAAAAATCCCCAATTTATCTCCAAAATTGCTTCTCCAAGTTCTTCCCAAAATGACCAAATTTCACCCAAATTCTGCCAAAGTTCATCCCAAAATTCCTTCCCAAAATTCCCAAGTTTTGTCCAACATTCCCAAAGTTCCTCCCAAAGTTCCCAAATTCTTCCCCAAATCTGCCCCAAATTCCCATCCAAAATCCCTGAAATTCCCAAGTTCTGCAGCAAATCCTCCAAGTCCTGCCCAAAATTCCCAAATTTCTTCCCAAAATCTTCCAAATTCCTCCCAAAGTTCTGCCCGAAATTCCCAAATTTCTTCCCAAAATCTTCCAAATTCCTCCCAAAGTTCTGCCCGAAATTCCCAAATTTCTTCCAAATTCCTTCCCAAAATCTTCCAAATTCCTCCCAAAGTTCTGCCCAAAATTCCCAAATTTCTTCCAAATTCCTTCCCCAAATCTTCCAAATTCCTCCCAAAGTTCTGACCAAAATTCCCAAATTTCCTCCAAATTCCTTCCCCAAATCTTCCAAATTCCTCCCAAAGTTCTGCCCAAAATTCCTGAGTTCATCCCAAACTTTGCTTCCCAAAATTTTGGGGGTTTCCACAAATTCCGAAATTCCTTCCCCAATTTCCTTCCCAAATGTCCCTCCTAAAATTCTCAATTTCTCCACAAAATCCCCCAAATTCTTCCCAAATTCCTCCCAAAATGACCAGATTTCACCCAAATTCTGCCAAAGTTCATCCCAAAATTCCTTCCCAAAATTCCCAAGTTTTGTCCAACATTCCCAAAGTTCCTCCCAAAGTTCCCAAATTCTTCCCCAAATCTGCCCCAAATTCCCATCCAAAATCCCTGAAATTCCCAAGTTCTGCAGCAAATCCTCCAAGTCCTGCCCGAAATTCCCAAATTTCTTCCAAATTCCTTCCCAAAATCTTCCAAATTCCTCCCAAAGTTCTGCCCGAAATTCCCAAATTTCTTCCAAATTCCTTCCCCAAATCTTCCAAATTCCTCCCAAAGTTCTGACCAAAATTCCCAAATTTCCTCCAAATTCCTTCCCTAAATCTTCCAAATTCCTCCCAAAGTTCTGCCCAAAATTCCCAAATTTCTTCCAAATTCCTTCCCCAAATCTTCCAAATTCCTCCCAAAGTTCTGCCCAAAATTCCTGAGTTCATCCCAAACTTTGCTTCCCAAAATTTTGGGGTTTTCCACAAATTCCGAAATTCCTTCCCCAATTTCCTTCCCAAATGTCCCTCCTAAAATTCTCAATTTCTCCACAAAATCCCCCAAATTCTTCCCAAGTTCTTCCCAAAATGACCAAATTTCACCCAAATTCTGCCAAAGTTCATCCCAAAATTCCTTCCCAAAATTCCCAAGTTTTGTCCAACATTCCCAAAGTTCCTCCCAAAGTTCCCAAATTCTTCCCCAAATCTGCCCCAAATTCCCATCCAAAATCCCTGAAATTCCCAAGTTCTGCAGCAAATCCTCCAAGTCCTGCCCAAAATTCCCAAATTTCTTCCCAAAATCTTCCAAATTCCTCCCAAAGTTCTGCCCGAAATTCCCAAATTTCTTCCAAATTCCTTCCCAAAATCTTCCAAATTCCTCCCAAAGTTCTGCCCGAAATTCCCAAATTTCTTCCAAATTCCTTCCCAAAATCTTCCAAATTCCTCCCAAAGTTCTGACCAAAATTCCCAAATTTCCTCCAAATTCCTTCCCCAAATCTTCCAAATTCCTCCCAAAGTTCTGCCCAAAATTCCTGAGTTCATCCCAAACTTTGCTTCCCAAAATTTTGGGGGTTTCCACAAATTCCGAAATTCCTTCCCCAATTTCCTTCCCAAATGTCCCTCCTAAAATTCTCAATTTCTCCACAAAATCCCCCAAATTCTTCCCAAATTCCTCCCAAAACGACCAAATTTCACCCAAATTCTGCCAAAGTTCATCCCAAAATTCCTTCCCAAAATTCCCAAGGTTTGTCCAACATTCCCAAATTTCCTCCCAAAGTTCCCAAATTCTTCCCCAAATCTGCCCCAAATTCCCATCCAAAATCCCTGAAATTCCCAAGTTCTGCAGCAAATCCTCCAAGTCCTGCCCGAAATTCCCAAATTTTTTCCAAATTCCTTCCCAAAATCTTCCAAATTCCTCCCAAAGTTCTGCCCAAAATTCCCAAATTTCTTCCAAATTCCTTCCCAAAATCTTCCAAATTCCTCCCAAAGTTCTGCCCGAAATTCCCAAATTTCCTCCAAATTCCTTCCCAAAATCTTCCAAATTCCTCCCAAAGTTCTGACCAAAATTCCTGAGTTCATCCCAAACTTTGCTTCCCAAAATTTTGGGTTTTCCACAAATTCCGAAATTCCTTCCCAAATTTCCTTCCCAAATGTCCCTCCTAAAATTCTCAATTTCTCCACAAAATCCCCCAAATTCTTCCCAAATTCCTCCCAAAATGACCAAATTTCACCCAAATTCTGCCAAAGTTCATCCCAAAATTCCTTCCCAAAATTCCCAAGTTTTGTCCAACATTCCCAAAGTTCCTCCCAAAGTTCCCAAATTCTTCCCCAAATCTGCCCCAAATTCCCATCCAAAATCCCTGAAATTCCCAAGTTCTCCAGCAAATCCTCCAAGTCCTGCCCGAAATTCCCAAATTTCTTCCAAATTCCTTCCCAAAATCTTCCAAATTCCTCCCAAAGTTCTGCCCGAAATTCCCAAATTTCTTCCAAATTCCTTCCCAAAATCTTCCAAATTCCTCCCAAAGTTCTGCTCGAAATTCCCAAATTTCTTCCAAATTCCTTCCCAAAATCTTCCAAATTCCTCCCAAAGTTCTGCTCGAAATTCCCAAATTTCTTCCAAATTCCTTCCCAAAATCTTCCAAATTCCTCCCAAAGTTCTGCCCGAAATTCCCAAATTTCTTCCAAATTCCTTCCCAAAATCTTCCAAATTCCTCCCAAAGTTCTGACCAAAATTCCCAAATTTCCTCCAAATTCCTTCCCTAAATCTTCCAAATTCCTCCCAAAGTTCTGCCCGAAATTCCCAAATTTCTTCCAAATTCCTTCCCCAAATCTTCCAAATTCCTCCCAAAGTTCTGCCCAAAATTCCTGAGTTCATCCCAAACTTTGCTTCCCAAAATTTTGGGGGTTTCCACAAATTCCGAAATTCCTTCCCCAATTTCCTTCCCAAATGTCCCTCCTAAAATTCTCAATTTCTCCACAAAATCCCCCAAACTCTTCCCAAATTCCTCCCAAATTCTGCCAAAGTTCATCCCAAAATTCCTTCCCAAAATTCCCAAGTTTTGTCCAACATTCCCAAAGTTCCTCCCAAAGTTCCCAAATTCTTCCCCAAATCTGCCCCAAATTCCCATCCAAAATCCCTGAAATTCCCAAGTTCTGCAGCAAATCCTCCAAGTCCTGCCCAAAATTCCCAAATTTCTTCCCAAAATCTTCCAAATTCCTCCCAAAGTTCTGCCCGAAATTCCCAAATTTCTTCCAAATTCCTTCCCTAAATCTTCCAAATTCCTCCCAAAGTTCTGCCCGAAATTCCCAAATTTCTTCCAAATTCCTTCCCAAAATCTTCCAAATTCCTCCCAAAGTTCTGCCCAAAATTCCTGAGTTCATCCCAAACTTTGCTTCCCAAAATTTTGGGGTTTTCCACAAATTCCGAAATTCCTTCCCCAATTTCCTTCCCAAATGTCCCTCCTAAAATTCTCAATTTCTCCACAAAATCCCCCAAACTCTTCCCAAATTCCTCCCAAAATTCAAAGTTCTTCTCCAAAATCCCCAAATTTCCTCCCCAAATCCCCAAATTTCCCAATTTTCCCTTTCTCCAACCTTTCCATGCCCGAATTCCTCCCAAAACTCCCAAATTCCTTCCCCAAATCCCCCTCTGAAATTCCTCAAACTCTTCCTGAAATTTCCACATTTCTTCCCCCCCCAAAAAAAAATCCAAAATCTTCCCGAAATTCTTCCCAAATTTCCCTGGAAAATTCCCAAATTTTTCCATTTCCAGGAGGAATTTTCCGACTGCATCCAAGGGATTCCCTGCAGCAACTCCCTGTGCAACCTCCTGAGCTTCCAGTGCCGCCTTCCCGGGGGAAATTCCCGAATTCCCGGGAAAAATTCCCAGATTTCTGAGGAAAACCCCCAAAATCCCCAAATTTCTGGGGAAAACTGGGAAATTCCTGGGAATGTTCTGGAATTCCGGGCCCGGCTCCTGTACGGGGACCCCCTGAGGAGCCTCCCCACGGACGTGCAGATCTCCATGGAAGGTGAGTGAGGAATTTGGGGAAAATTGGGAATTTTTGGGGGGAAAAACTCAAAATGTTGGGGAAAACCACAAAAGTTCCCAGAGGAAATTCCTGGAATTTTTCAGGGGAAAAAAGCGGCGAAATTCCCAGGAAAAAACCTCAAATTCCTGGGATAAACGGGGACATTCCCAGGAAAAATTCCTGGAATTTTTTGGGGAAAAAAGCCAAAATTCCCAGGAGAAACAAAATTTCTGGGAAAAATTCCCAAATTCCTGGGAAAAATCCCCAAATTCCTGGGATAAATTCCTGGAATGTTCTGGAATTCGGGGCCTGAGGAGCCTCCCCACGGACGTGGAGATCTCCATGGAAGGTCAGCGGGGAATTTGGGAAAAATTGGGAATTTTTGGGGGGAAGTTTGGGATTTTTGGGGTTTGGGGAGGGAGAGTTTCCTGGAGCAATGAAATTCCTGAAAAAAATCCAAATTTTTTTGGAAAAAATCCAAAATTTTTTGGCAAAAACATCCAAAATTCCAAAACTGCCCCCGAAATTCCGGGGAGAAATTCCTGGAATTCTGCAGAAAAAAGCCCAGAAATTCTCAGGAAAAAATCCAGAATTCCTGAGAAAAATAACAAAATTTCCAGGACAAATTCCTGGAATTGTGCAGGAAAAAAATCCCCAAAAATTTCCGGGAAAAACATCAAAATTCCTGGGAAAACCCAAAAAATCCTTGGAAGAAACATTTAATTCCTGGGGAAAAACCTCAAAATTCCCAGGAAAATCACTCAAAATTTTGGGGAAAAACCACCAAAATTCCTGGGGAAATGGTGAATCTCCCAGGGGAAAAAAATCCAAAATTCCTGGGAAAAACCACAAAAGTTCCCAGAGGAAATTCCTGGAATTTTTCAGGGGAAAAAAGCGGCGAAATTCCCAGGAAAAAACCTCAAAATTCCTGGGATAAACGGGGACATTCCCAGGAAAAATTCCTGGAATTTTTTGGGGAAAAAAGCCAAAATTCCGAGGAGAAACAAAATTTCTGGGAAAAATTCCCAAATTCCTGGGAAAAATTCCCAAATTTCCGGGAAAAATTCCTGGAATGTTCTGGAATTCGGGGCCTGAGGAGCCTCCCCACGGACGTGGAGATCTCCATGGAAGGTCAGCGGGGAATTTGGGGAAAATTGGGAATTTTTGGGGAATTTTGGGGGGAAAGTTTGGGATTTTTGGGGTTTGGGGAGGGCGAGTTTCCAGGAACATAGAAATTCCTGGGAAAAATCCAAAATTCCTGGGAAAAACAACAAAATTTCCAGGAAAAATTTGTGGAATTTCACCAAAAAAAGAAATAGAAATTCCTGGGAAAAATTCCCAAAATTCCTGGGAGAAACAACAAAATTTCCAGGAAAAGTTCAGAATTTTTTAGCAAAAAAATTTACAGAATTCCCGAATTTCCCCCTCTAATTCCCATTTTTTTCCCACTTTTCCAGGATTTCTGGAGCCGCTCCCTGCCCCCAGCCCGGAGCCCCAAATTTGGGAATTTTTATCCCAAAATCCCCAAATTCCCAATTTTTTTTTTTTTTCTGGAATTTCAATCCCAAAATTCCCAGATTTTTTCCGAATTTGACACCAAAAACCCCAAAAAATTCCAGATTTTTTTTTCCTGGAATTTTGATCTCAAAACCCCCAAAATCCCCGGATTTTTCCTCATACTTTGATCCCAAACCCCCCAAATTTTTCCCAGATTTTTCCCGGATTTGGGAATTTCAATCCCAAAATTCCCAGAGATTTTTTCCGAATTTGACACCAAAAACCCCAAAAAATTCCAAATTTTTTTTTCCTGGAATTTTGATCTCCAAACCCCCAAAATCCCCGGATTTTTCCTCATATTTTGCTCCGAAATTTTCCCGGATTTTTCCCGGATTTGGGAATTTCAATCCCAGAATTCCCAAATTTCCCCGCTCTCTCCCTGCCCCCAGCCCCGAGCCCCAAATTTGGGAATTTTTATCCCAAAATCCCCAAATTCCCAATTTTTTTTTCTGGAATTTCAATCCCAAAATTCCCAGATTTTTTCCGAATTTGACACCAAAACCCCAAAAGTTCCTGATTTTTTTTTTCCTGGAATTTTGAACTCAAAACCCCCAAAATCCCCAGATTTTTCCTCATATTTTGCTCCAAAATTTTCCCAGATTTTTCCCAGATTTGGGAATTTCAATCCCAAAATTCCCAGAGATTTTTTCCAAATTTGACACCAAAAACCCCAAAAGTTCCTGATTTTTTTTCCTGGAATTTTGATCTCAAAACCCCCAAAATCCCCGGATTTTTCCTCATACGTTGATCCCGAACCCCCCAAATTTTTCCTGGATTTTTCCCGGATTTTTCCCGGATTTGGGAATTTCAATCCCAAAACTCCCAAATTTTTTTTCCTGGAATCCCAATCCCAAAATTCCCAGAATTTTTGCAAATCTGACACCAAAAAAACCCCAAATTTTCCCAGATTTTTCCTGGAATTCTGGAATTTTCATCCCGTAACCACCCAAAAATTCCCAAGTTTTTCCTGGAATTCTGGAATTTTCATCCCAAAACCACCCAAAAATTCCCAGGTTTTTCCTGGAATTCTGGAATTTTCATCCCAAAACCACCCAAAAATTCCCAGATTTTTCCTGGAATTCTGGAATTTTCATCCCAAAACCACCCAAAAATTCCCAGGTTTTTCCTGGAATTCTGGAATTTTCATCCCAAAACCACCCAAAAATTCCCAGGTTTTTCCTGGAATTCTGGAATTTTCATCCCAAAACCACCCAAAAATTCCCAGGTTTTTCCTGGAATTCTGGAATTTTCATCCCGCAACCACCCAAAAATTCCCAGGTTTTTCCTGGAATTCTGGAATTTTCATCCCAAAACCACCCAAAAATTCCCAGGTTTTTCCTGGAATTCTGGAATTTTCATCCCAAAACCACCCAAAAATTCCCAGATTTGTTTTTTTTTTCTGGAATTTCAATCCCAAACCCCCCCAAATTCCCAGATTTTCCCTGAACTGGTTTTCCCTGGAATTTCGATCCCAAAATCCCCAAGTTTCAGTCCCAATATTCCCATTGGGAATTCCGGGATTTTTCCAGGAATTCCAATCCCAAGAAAACCCAAATCCCAGAATTTGGCCCCAAAATTCCAAGGCTTTTCCAGGAACTTCAATCCCAAAAACCCCAAATCCCAAAGTTTGGTCCCAAAATTCCCAGGTTTTTATTGGAATTCAAATTTTCCTGGAGTTTCCCCAAATTTGGGAGTTTCGATCGCCAAACCCCCAAAATTCCCAGATTTTTCCAGGAATTGCAAAACTTTTATCCCAAAAAAAACCCCCAAATTCCCAGAAAAACGCAAACACCAAAAACCCCCAAAATTCCCAGATTTTTCCCAGGAAATCTGGAATTCTGATTCCAAAATTCCAAGGTTATTTTTCCTGGAATTTTGATCCCCAAACTCTCAGATTTTTCATGAAATTTTGAAATTTTCATCCCCAAAATTCCGAGATTTTTCCCAGGAAACCTGGAATTCTGATTCCGAAATTCCAAGGATTTTTTTCCCTGGAATTTTGATCCCAAAACTCTCAGATTCTCCATGAAATTTTTGAAATTTTCATCCCCAAAATTCCCAGATTTTTCCCAGGAAACCTGGAATTCTGATTCCAAAATTCCAAGTTGTTTTTTTCCTGGAATTTTGATCCCAAAACTCTCAGATTTTTCATGAAATTTTGAAATTTTCATCCCCAAAATTCCCAGATTTTTCCCAGGAAATCTGGAATTCTGATTCCAAAATTCCAAGTTGTTTTTTCCCTGGAATTTTGATCCCAAAACTCTCAGATTCTCCGTGAAATTTTGAAATTTTCATCCCCAAAATTCCAAGATTTTTCCCAGGAAACCTGAAATTGTGATTCCAAAATTCCAAGGATTTTTTTCCCTGGAATTTTGATCCCAAAACTCTCAGATTCTCCATGAAATTTTGAAATTTTCATCCCCAGAATTCCCAGATTTTTCCCAGGAAATCTGGAATTCTGATTCCAAAATTCCAAGGTTTTTTTTTCCCTGGAATTTTGATCCCAAAACTCTCAGATTCTCCGTGAAATTTTGAAATTTTCATCCCCAAAATTCCCAGATTTTTCCCAGGAAATCTGGAATTCTGATTCCAAAACTCCAAGGATTTTTTTCCCTGGAATTTTGATCCCAAAACTCTCAGATTCTCCATGAAATTTTGAAATTTTCACCCCCAAAATTCCCAGATTTTTCCAGGAATTGCAAAACTTTTATCCCAAAAAAAACCCCCAAATTCCCAGAAAAACGCAAACACCAAAAACCCCCAAAATTCCCAGATTTTTCCCAGGAAATCTGGAATTGTGATTCCGAAATTCCAAGTTGTTTTTTTCCCTGGAATTTTGATCCCAAAACTCTCAGATTTTTCATGAAATTTTGAAATTTTCATCCCCAAAATTCCAAGATTTTTCCCAGGAAATCTGGAATTCTGATTCCAAAATTCCAAGTTGTTTTTTCCCTGGAATTTTGATCCCAAAACTCTCAGATTCTCCGTGAAATTTTGAAATTTTCATCCCCAAAATTCCAAGATTTTTCCCAGGAAACCTGAAATTGTGATTCCAAAATTCCAAGGATTTTTTTCACTGGAATTTTGATCCCAAAACTCTCAGATTTTTCATGAAATTTTGAAATTTTCATCCCCAAAATTCCCAGATTTTTCCCAGGAAATCTGGAATTCTGATTCCAAAATTCCAAGGTTTTTTTTCCCTGGAATTTTGATCCCAAAACTCTCAGATTCTCCGTGAAATTTTGAAATTTTCATCCCCAAAATTCCCAGATTTTTCCCAGGAAATCTGGAATTCTGATTCCAAAATTCCAAGTTGTTTTTTCCCTGGAATTTTGATCCCAAAACTCTCAGATTCTCCGTGAAATTTTGAAATTTTCACCCCCAAAATTCCCAGATTTTTCCAGGAATTGCAAAACTTTTATCCCAAAAAAAAGCCCCAAATTCCCAGAAAAACGCAAACACCAAAAACCCCCAAAATTCCCAGATTTTTCCCAGGAAATCTGGAATTCTGATTCCAAAATTCCAAGTTGTTTTTTCCCTGGAATTTTGATCCCAAAACTCTCAGATTCTCCGTGAAATTTTGAAATTTTCATCCCCAAAATTCCAAGATTTTTCCCAGGAAACCTGGAGTTCTGATTCCAAAATTCCTAGGATTTTTTTCCCTGGAATTTTGATCCCAAAACTCTCAGATTCTCCATGAAATTTTGAAATTTTCACCCCCAAAATTCCAAGATTTTTCCCAGGAAACCTGAAATTGTGATTCCAAAATTCCAAGGTTTTTTTTTCCCTGGAATTTTGATCCCAAAACTCTCAGATTCTCCGTGAAATTTTGAAATTTTCATCCCTAAAATTCCCAGATTTTTCCAGGAATTGCAAAACTTTTTTTCCCCCCAAAAAAAGCCCAAATTCCCAGAAAAACGCAAACACCAAAAACCCCCAAAATTCCAAGATTTTTCCCAGGAAATCTGGAATTCTGATTCCAAAACTCCAAGGATTTTTTTCCCTGGAATTTTGATCCCCAAAACTCTCAGATTCTCCATGAAATTTTGAAATTTTCATCCCCAAAATTCCCAGATTTTTCCAGGAATTGCAAAATTTTTATCCCAAAAAAATAAGCCCAAATTCCCAGAAAAACGCAAACACCAAAAATCCCCAAAATTCCCAGATTTTTCCCAGGAAATCTGGAATTCTGATTCCAAAATTCCAAGGTTTTTTTTCCCTGGAATTTTGATCCCAAAACTCTCAGATTCTCCGTGAAATTTTGAAATTTTCATCCCCAAAATTCCCAGATTTTTCCCAGGAAATCTGGAATTCTGATTCCAAAACTCCAAGGATTTTTTTCCCTGGAATTTTGATCCCAAAACTCTCAGATTCTCCATGAAATTTTGAAATTTTCACCCCCAAAATTCCCAGATTTTTCCAGGAATTGCAAAATTTTATCCCAAAAAAAAGCCCCAAATTCCCAGAAAAACGCAAACACCAAAAACCCCCAAAATTCCCAGATTTTTCCCAGGAAATCTGGAATTCTGATTCCAAAATTCCAAGTTGTTTTTTCCCTGGAATTTTGATCCCAAAACTCTCAGATTCTCCGTGAAATTTTGAAATTTTCATCCCCAAAATTCCCAGATTTTTCCCAGGAAACCTGAAATTGTGATTCCAAAATTCCAAGGATTTTTTTCACTGGAATTTTGATCCCAAAACTCTCAGATTTTTCATGAAATTTTGAAATTTTCATCCCCAAAATTCCAAGATTTTTCCCAGGAAATCTGGAATTCTGATTCCAAAATTCCAAGGATTTTTTTCCCTGGAATTTTGATCCCAAAACTCTCAGATTTTTCATGAAATTTTGAAATTTTCATCCCCAAAATTCCCAGATTTTTCCCAGGAAATCTGGAATTCTGATTCCAAAATTCCAAGGTTTTTTTTTCCCTGGAATTTTGATCCCAAAACTCTCAGATTCTCCGTGAAATTTTGAAATTTTCATCCCCAAAATTCCAAGATTTTTCCCAGGAAACCTGAAATTCTGATTCCAAAATTCCAAGGATTTTTTTCACTGGAATTTTGATCCCAAAACTCTCAGATTCTCCATGAAATTTTGGAATTTTCACCCCCAAAATTCCCAGATTTTTCCAGGAATTGCAAAACTTTTATCCCAAAAAAAAGCCCCAAATTCCCAGAAAAACGCAAACACCAAAAACCCCCAAAATTCCCAGATTTTTCCCAGGAAATCTGGAATTCTGATTCCAAAATTCCAAGGTTTTTTTTTCCCTGGAATTTTGATCCCAAAACTCTCAGATTCTCCGTGAAATTTTGAAATTTTCATCCCCAAAATTCCCAGATTTTTCCCAGGAAATCTGGAATTCTGATTCCAAAACTCCAAGGATTTTTTTCCCTGGAATTTTGATCCCCAAACTCTCAGATTCTCCATGAAATTTTGAAATTTTCACCCCCAAAATTCCCAGATTTTTCCAGGAATTGCAAAACTTTTATCCCAAAAAAAACCCCCAAATTCCCAGAAAAACGCAAACACCAAAAACCCCCAAAATTCCCAGATTTTTCCCAGGAAATCTGGAATTGTGATTCCGAAATTCCAAGTTGTTTTTTCCCTGGAATTTTGATCCCAAAACTCTCAGATTCTCCGTGAAATTTTGAAATTTTCATCCCCAAAATTCCAAGATTTTTCCCAGGAAATCTGGAATTCTGATTCCAAAATTCCAAGTTGTTTTTTCCCTGGAATTTTGATCCCAAAACTCTCAGATTCTCCGTGAAATTTTGAAATTTTCATCCCCAAAATTCCAAGATTTTTCCCAGGAAACCTGAAATTGTGATTCCAAAATTCCAAGGATTTTTTTCCCTGTAATTTTGATCCCCAAAACTCTCAGATTCTCCATGAAATTTTGAAATTTTCACCCCCAAAATTCCCAGATTTTTCCAGGAATTGCAAAATTTTTATCCCAAAAAAATAAGCCCAAATTCCCAGAAAAACGCAAACACCAAAAACCCCCAAAATTCCCAGATTTTTCCCAGGAAATCTGGAATTGTGATTCCAAAATTCCAAGTTGTTTTTTCCCTGGAATTTTGATCCCAAAACTCTCAGATTTTTCATGAAATTTTGAAATTTTCACCCCCAAAATTCCCAGATTTTTCCCAGGAAATCTGGAATTCTGATTCCAAAACTCCAAGGATTTTTTTCCCTGGAATTTTGATCCCCAAACTCTCAGATTCTCCATGAAATTTTGAAATTTTCACCCCCAAAATTCCCAGATTTTTCCAGGAATTGCAAAACTTTTATCCCAAAAAAAACCCCCAAATTCCCAGAAAAACGCAAACAC
This sequence comes from Ammospiza caudacuta, assembly GCF_027887145.1. NCBI lineage: Eukaryota > Metazoa > Chordata > Aves > Passeriformes > Passerellidae > Ammospiza > Ammospiza caudacuta. The sequence continues at coordinate 117,186,668 of NC_080595.1, read as the reverse complement.
CAAAAACCCCCAAAATTCCCAGATTTTTCCCAGGAAATCTGGAATTCTGATTCCAAAATTCCAAGTTGTTTTTTCCCTGGAATTTTGATCCCAAAACTCTCAGATTCTCCGTGAAATTTTGGAATTTCCATCCCCAAAGCTCTCAGGTTTTTCTTGGCACTTCAATCCCAAACCCCCCCAAATTCCCGTTTTTCCCCCCGAACTTGGGAATTTCAATCCCGGAATTCCCGGATTTCCGCTCTAATTCCCGGATTTCCGCTCTAATTCCCGATTTTTGGTTTTTTTTCCCGTTTTTTCCCCCCAGGAATTGCGGAGCCGCCGCCGTGGGTGGCGCAGCTGCTGCGGAGCCGCTCCCTGCCCCGCGCCCTGCGAGCCATCCGCCACCGGAATTCCCAGGGAAACGGCTGAAAATCCGGGAATTTGGGGAGAAATACCGGAATTCGGGGAAAAAACGGGAATTCTGGGGAAAAATACGGGAATTCTGGGGAAAAAAATGGGAATTCTGGGGAAAAAAATGGGAATTCTGGGGGTTTTGGGGATTGAAATTCCGGGAAAAATCTGGGGAATTTTGGGGTCAGGAAAAAAATGGGAATTCTGGGGAAAAACCCGGGAATTCTGGGGAAAAAACGGGAATTCTGGGGAAAAATACGGGAATTCTGGGGAAAAAAATGGGAATTCTGGGGAAAAATCTGGGAATTCTGGGGAAAAAAACCGGGAATTCTGGGGAAAAAAATGGGAATACTGGGGAAAAATCCGGGAATTCTGGGGGAAAAAATGGGAATTTGGGGAAAAAACGGGAATTCTGGGGGTTTTGGGGTTGAAATTCCGGGAAAAATCTGGGGAATTTTGGGGTCAGAATTCCCAAAACATCCTGGAATTGCCGACGGGAATGGGGGGAAAAAATGGGGATTCTGGGGAAAATCCGGGAATTTGGGGAAAATCCGGGAATTTGGGGAAAATCCGGGAACTTTGGGGGTAAAAGTTTGGGATTGGGATTCTGGGAAAAATCTGCGGAATTTTGAGGTCAGAATTTCCAAAATATTCTGGAATTGCCAACGGGAACGGGGTGAAAACCTGGGAATTCTGGGGAAAATCTGGGAATTCTGGGGAAAAAAACGGGAATTCTGGGGGTTTGGGGATTGAAATTCCGGGGAAAATCTGGGGAATTTTGGGGTCACCCACACCGGGAAACGGCTGAAAATCCGGGAAATTTGGGGAAAAATACGGGAATTTGGGGAAAAAACCGGGAATTCTGGGGAAAAAAATGGGAATTCTGGGGAAAATACGGGAATCTGGGGAAAAATCCGGGAATTCTGGGGAAAAAAACGGGAATCCTGAGGAAAATCCGGGAATTCTGGGGGAAAAAATGGGAATACTGGGGAAAAAAATGGGAATACTGGGGAAAAAAACGGGAATTCTGGGGGTTTTGGGGATTGAAATTCCGGGAAAAATCTGGGGAATTTTGGGGTCAGGAAAAAAATGGGAATTCTGGGGAAAAACCCGGGAATTCTGGGGGAAAAAACGGAAATTCTGGGGAAAAAAATGGGAATACTGGGGAAAAATCTGGGAATTCTGGGGAAAAAAACGGGAATTCTGGGGAAAAAAAACGGGAATTCTGGGAAAAAAAATGGGAATACTGGGGAAAAAAACGGGAATTCTGGGGGTTTTGGGGATTGAAATTCCGGGAAAAATCTGGGGAATTTTGGGGTCAGGAAAAAAATGGGAATTCTGGGGAAAAACCCGGGAATTCTGGGGAAAAACGTGAATTCTGGGGAAAAATACGGGAATTTGGGGAAAAAACGGGAATTCTGGGGGTTTTGGGATTGGGATTCAGGGAAAATCTGGGGAATTCTGGGTTCAGAATTCCCAAAACATCCTGGAATTGCCGACGGGAATGGGGGGAAAATTTGGGAGATTTGGGGAAAATCCGGGAATTCTGGGGAAAAAACGGGAATTCTGGGGGTTTGGGGATTGAAATTCCGGGAAAAATCTGGGGAATTTTGGGGTCACCCACACCGGGAAACGGCTGAAAATCCGGGAATTCTGGGGAAAATCCGGGAATTCTGGGGAAAATCCGGGAATTCTGGGGAAAAAACGGGAATTCTGGGGGTTTTGGGATTGAAATTCCGGGAAAAATCTGGGGAATTTTGGGGTCACCCACACCGGGAAACGGCTGAAAATCCGGGAAATTTGGGGAAAAATCCGGGAATTCTGGGAAAAAAAACGGGAATTCTGGGGAAAATCCGGGAATTCTGGGGGAAAAAACGGGAATTCTGAGGAAAATCTGGGAATTCTGGGGAAAAAAATGGGAATTCTGGGGAAAATCCGGGAATTCTGGGGAAAAAAAACGGGAATTCTGGGGGTTTTGGGATTGAAATTGCGGGAAAAATCTGGGGAATTTTGGAGTCAGAATTCCCAAAACATCCTGGAATTGCCGACGGGAACGGGGTGAAAATCCGGGAACTTTGGGGAAAATCCGGGAATTTGGGATTTGGGATTGGGATTCTGGGAAAACTCCCGGAAATTTGGGGGTAAACGTTTGGGATTTGGGATTGAAATTCCGGGAAAAATCTGGGGAATTTGGGGGTCAGAGTTCCCAAAACATCCTGGAATTGCCGACGGGAACGGGGTGAAAATCCGGAAATTTGGGGAAAATCCCGGAATTCTGGGGGAAATCTGGGAACTTTGGGGAAAAGTCTGGGAATTCTGGGGAAAACTCTGGGAATTCTGGGGGTTTTGGGATTGAAATTCCGGGAAAAATCTGGGGAATTTGGGGGTCAGAGTTCCCAAAACATCCTGGAATTGCCGACGGGAACGGGGTGAAAATCCGGGAAATTTGGGGGAAATCCGGGAATTCTGGGGGTAAATGTTTGGGATTTGGGATTGGGATTCAGGGAAAATCTGGGGAATTTTGGGGTCAGAATTCCCAAAACATCCTGGAATTGCCGACGGGAATGGGGTGAAAATCTGGGAAATTTGGGGAAAATCCGGGAATTCTGGGAAAAATCCGGGAACTTTGGGGAAACTCCGGGAATTCTGGGGAAAATCCGAAAATTTTGGGAAAATCCGGGAATTTGGGGAAAAATCCGGGAATTCTGGGGGTTTTGGGATTGAAATTCTGGGAAGAATCTGGGGAATTTGGGGGTCAGAGTTCCCAAAACATCCTGGAATTGCCACTGGGAACGGGGTGAAAATCCGGAAATTTGGGGGAAATCCGGGAATTTGGGGAAAATCCGGGAAAAACCTGGGGCTTTTGGGATTGGGATTCTGGGAAAATCTGGGAAAATCTGGGAATTCCCAAAACATGCTGGAATTGCCGAAGGGAACGGGGTGAAAATCCGGGAATTTTGGGGAAAATCTGGGAATTTTGGGGGTTTTGGGATTGAAATTCTGGGGAAAAATCTGGGAATCTTGGTGTCAAACTTTGGGATTTGTGACCAAAATTCCCAGAAAATCCTGGAATTGCCAATGGGAACGGGGGAAAATCTGGATTTTGGGGAAAATCTGGGAATTTTGGGGAAAATCTGGGATTTGGGGTCAAACTTTGAGATTTGGGGTCAGAATTCCCAAAAAAATCCTGGAATTGCCACCGGGAACGGGGTGGAAATCTGGGATTTGGTGGGGAAAATCTGGGAATTGGGGTCAAACTTTGGGGTTTGGGGGCAAAGTTTGGGATTTGGGGATTTGGGATTGGGATTCTGGGAAAATCCGGGAATTTTGGGGTCAAACTTTGGGATTTGGGGTTGGAATTCCCAGAAAATCCTGGAATTGCCGACAGGAACGAGATAAAAATCTGGGATTTGGAGTTTTGGGGAAAATCCGGGAATTTTGGGGGTAAAACTTTGGGATTTGGGGTCGGAATTCCCAAAACAATCCTGGAATTGCCAACGGGAACGGGGTGAAAAATCTGGGATTTGGGGAAAATCTGGGAATTTTGGGGGTTTTGTGATTGAAATTCTGGGAAAATCTGGGAATTTTGGGGTAAAACTTTGGGAATTGGGGTCAGAATTCCCAAAAAATCCTGGAATTGCCGACGGGAACGGGGTGAAATCTGGGGATTGGGGAAAACCCGGGGTTCGGGGTCAAACTTTGGGATTTGGGGTTTTTTGGGATTGGGATTCTGGGAAAAATCTGGGGAATTTTGGGGTCAGAGTTTGGGATTTGGGATTAAAACTCCCGGAAAATCCTGGAATTGCCGCCGGGAACGGGGTGAAAATCCAGAAATTTGGGGAAAATCCGGAAATTTGGGGGTAAAACTTTAGGATTTGGGATTGAAATTCTGGGAAAAATCCGGGAATTTTGGGGTCAGAATTCCCAAAAAATCCTGGAATTGCCAACGGGAACAGGGTGAAAATCTGGGAATTGGGGGAAATCTGGGAATTGTGGGGAAAATCTGGGAATTGTGGGGGTAAAACTTTGGGAATTGGGGTCAGAATTCCCAAAAAAATCCTGGAATTGCCACTGGGAATGGGGTGAAAATCTGGGAATTGGGGGAAATACAGGAATTTTGGGGAAAATCCGGGAATTCTGGGGAAAATCTGGGAATTCTGGGGGTTTTGGGATTGAAATTCCGGGAAAAATCTGGAGAATTCTGGGGTCAGAATTCCCAAAACATCCTGGAATTGCCGACGGGAACGGGGGGAAATTCCAGGAATTGGGGAAAATCTGGGAATTCTGGGGAAAACCTGGGAATTTTGGGGGGTTGGGGATGGAAATTCTGGAATTCCCGGACAAACCTGGGAATTTTGGGGGTTAAATTTTGGGATTTGGGGGATTTGGGGTCAGAATTCCAGGAAGAACTGGGAGTTTTGAGGAGGAAACTTTGGGATTTGGGTCTCTTTGGGATTGGGATTCTGGGAAAATCTGAGAATTTTGGGATTCGGGGATTTTTTGGGATAAAAATTGTGGAATTCCTGGAAAAATCGGGGAAGTTTGGGATTGAACTTCGGGATTTGCGGGTTTTGGGATTGGGAGTTTTGGAAAAAATCTGGGAATTTGGGGGGGGGTTGGGGATTTTGGGGATGAAAATTCCAGAATTCCTGCAAGAATCTGGGAATTTTGGGGATTCCTGGGATCAAAATTCTGGGAATTTTTGGGGATCAAGGTTTGGGATTTGGGGGTTTTTGGCATTGAAATTCTGGAATTTCAGGGGAAAATCCTGGAATTTTGGGGTTGAACTTCGGGATTTGGGGGTTTGAGGATTGAAATTCTGGGGAAAATCTGGGAATTTGGGGTTTTTCTGGGATCAAACTTTGGGATTTGGGGTTTTGGGGTCAGAATTCCCAGAAAAGCCTGGAATTGCCAACGGGAACGGGGTGGAAATCTGGGATCTGTGGGTTTGGGGTCAAAAATTCCCAAATCCGGAAAAAATCTGGGAATTTGGGGGTTTTGGGATTGGGATTCCGGTGAAAATCCAGGATTTTTGAAGATAAAAATTTGGGACTTTTGAGTTTTGGGAATTAGAGTCCTGGAATTCCTGGAAAAAATCTGGGAATTTTGGGGTGAAACTTTGGGATTTGGGGGTTTTGGGGATTCTGGGAAAATCCAAGAATTTTGGGGTTTTGGGATCAAAATTCTGAAGTTTTGGGAAAAAAAAAAACCCTGGGAGAAATCCAGGAGTTTTAGGGATGAAAGCTCTGGGATTCCTGGAAAAAATCTGGGAACTTTGGGATGAAATTTTGGGATTGGGATTCTGGGGGAAATCCAGAAATTTTGGGGTCAAACTTTGGGGATTTGGGGCTCTTTGGGGTCAAAGCTTTCAATAAAAACGGGAATGGAAAAATTCCAAACGTCTCGGTGGCCTGGTTTTTGTTTGTTTGTTTGTTTTTTTCAATATTTATTATTGATTTATTATTGATTATTGATTCAACATTATTGTCCCAATCCCATTCCTGATATCCCAGTCCCATTCCCAGTTTATCCCGATCCCATTCCAGTTTACCCCATTCCCAGTTCCCAGTTTTCCCATTCCCCATATCCCAGTCCCATCCCTGATTGTCCCAGTCCCATTCCTGGCTACAATTGCCATGATCTGAACCCCATTCCCAGCATCCCAATCCCACTCTCAATATCCCAATCCCATTCCTGCTTCTCATTCTCGATTATCCCGGCCCCATTCTGGTCCAAAGCCCAATATCCCAATATCCCATTATCCAAATATCCCAGTTCCCATTCCCATTATCCCAATATCCCATTATCCCAATATCCCATTATCCATCCCCAATATCCCATTCCCATTCTCCCATTATCCAAATATCCCAGTTCCCATTCCCATTATCCCATTCCCATTATCCCATTATCCCATTATCCCATCCCCAATATCCCATCCCCAATATCCCATTCCCATTATCCCATCCCCATTATCCCATTATCCCAATATCCCATTCCCATTATCCCATTATCCCAATATCCCAATATCCCATCCCCAATATCCCATCCCCAATATCCCATCCCCAATATCCCAGTTCCCATTCCCATTATCCCAGTTCCCATTCCCATTATCCCATTCCCAATATCCCATTATCCCAATATCCCATTATCCCAATATCCCATTATCCCATCCCCATTATCCCATTATCCCAATATCCCATTCCCATTATCCCAGTTCCCATTCCCATTATCCCAATATCCCATTATCCCAATATCCCATTATCCCATCCCCAATATCCCATCCCCAATATCCCATTCCCAATATCCCAGTTCCCATTCCCATTATCCCAATATCCCATTATCCCAATATCCCATTATCCCATCCCCATTATCCCATTCCCATTATCCCATTCCCATTATCCCATCCCCATTATCCCATTATCCCAATATCCCAGTTCCCATTCCCATTATCCCATTATCCCAATATCCCATTCCCAATATCCCATCCCCAATATCCCAGTTCCCATTCCCATTATCCCAATATCCCATTATCCCAATATCCCATTATCCCATTATCCCAATATCCCATTCCCAATATCCCAGTTCCCATTCCCATTATCCCATTATCCCAATATCCCATTCCCAATATCCCATTATCCCAATATCCCATTATCCCATCCCCATTATCCCATCCCCAATATCCCATCCCCATTATCCCATTATCCCAGTTCCCATTCCCATTATCCCAATATCCCATTATCCCATTCCCATTATCCCATCCCCATTATCCCATTATCCCATTATCCCAATATCCCATTCCCAATATCCCAGTTCCCATTCCCATTATCCCAGTTCCCAATATCCCATTATCCCAATATCCCATTATCCCATTCCCATTATCCCATTCCCGTTCCTGACTGTCCCATCCCCCATTATCCCAACCCTATTCCAGTTTATCCCAATCCCATTCCCAGTTCCCAACCCCAATCCCAACTATCCCAGTTCCCATTCCTGACTGTCCCAGTCCCATCCCTGGCTCCCGATCCCATTCCCAGTTCCTGTTCCCGGTTCCCCAGGCCCCATTCCCAATTACCCTGATCCCATTCCCAATTTCCATTTCCCGTATCCCAGCCCCATTCCCAGTTCCCAGTTCCCATTCCCAGTTATCCCAATTATCCCATTCCCAGTTCCCATTCCCAGTTATCCCATTCCCAGTTCCCATTCCCAGTTAGCCCAGTTATCCCATTCCCAGTTATCCCAGTTATCCCATTCCCAGTTCCCATTCCCAGTTATCCCAGTTATCCCATTCCCAGTTCCCATTCCCAGTTATCCCAGTTATCCCATTCCCAGTTCCCATTCCCAGTTATCCCAGTTATCCCATTCCCAGTTCCCATTCCCGGTTACCCCAGCCCTATTCTCAGTTATCCCAGCCCCATTCCAGTTTGTCCCATTCCCAATATCCCAATCCCATTCCCAGTTCCCAGTTCCCATTCCCAATATGCCATTCCTGATTATCCCGTTCCCATTCCTGATATCCCAGCCCCATTCCCAGTTATCCCATTCCCCATTCCCAGGGCCGATTCCCAGTTATCCCAGCCCCACTCCTGATTGTCCCAGCCCCACTCCCAGGTCATCCCAATCCCATTCCCAGTATCCCAACCCAATTCCAGTTTATCCCAGTCCCATTCCTGATATCCCAACCCCTTTCCAGTTTATCCCCATTTCCATTCCCGGTGCCCAGCCCCATTCCCAGTTTATCCCCATCCCTTTCCCAGTTATCCCATTCCCAATATCCCAATCCCATTCCCGGTGCCCAGCCCCATTCCCAGTTTATCCCGATCCCATTCCCAGTTTATCCCAGCCCCACTCCTGGTTCCCATTCCCAGTTCCAAATCCCATTCGCAATCCCATTCCCAATTATCCCAATCCTGATATCCCAATCCCATTCCCAGTGCCCAATCCCATTCCCAGTTTATCCCCATCCCATTCCCAGTTATCCCATTCCCAATATCCCAATCCCATTTTTCCATTCCTGCTATTCTGGCCCCATTCCCAGTTTATCCCGATCCCATTCCCAGTTATCCCATTCCCAATATCCCAATCCCATTCCCGGTGCCCAGCCCCATTCCCAGTTTATCCCTATCCCATTCCCACTTATCCCATTCCAGTTTATCCCAACCCCATTCCCAGTTTATCCCGATCCCATTCCCAGTTTATCCCAGCCCCACTCCTGGTTCCCATTCCCAGTTCCAAATCCCATTCGCAATCCCATTCCCAATTATCCCAATCCTGATATCTCAACCCCATTCCCGGTGCCCGGCCCCATTCCCAGTTTATCCCAATCCCATTCCCAGTTATCCCATTCCCATTCCCAATATCCCAATCCCACTTTTTCCATTCCTGGTATTCTGGCCCCATTCCCAGTTTATCCCGATCCCATTCCCAGTTATCCCATTCCCAATATCCCAATATCCCAACCCCATTCCCAGTTTATCCCGATCCCATTCCCAGTTTATCCCAGCCCCACTCCTGGTTCCCATTCCCAGTTCCAAATCCCATTCGCAATCCCATTCCCAATTATCCCAATCCCGATATCTCAATCCCATTCCCGGTGCCCAATCCCATTCCAGTTTATCCTGATCCCAATCCCAGTTTATCCCGATCCCATTCCCAGTTATCCCATTCCCAATGTCCCAATCCCATTCCAGTTTATCCCAACCCCATTCCCAGTTTATCCCGACCCCATTCCCAGTTTATCCCAGCCCCACTCCTGGTTCCCATTCCCAGTTTATCCCAGTTATCCCATTCCCAGTTATCCCAATCCCGACATCCCAGTCCCACTCTCAATATCCCAATCCCATTCCTGGTTCTCATTCCCGATTGTCTCAGACCCATTCCCATCACCTCGACCCCATTCCCAATTATCCCAATCCCATTCCCAGTTCCCATTCCCAATTATCCCAATCCCATTCCCAGTTTCCAGGGCCTATTCCCAGTTCCCAATCCCATTCCCAATTGTCCCAATCCCATTCCCGATTGTCCCAATCCCATTTCTGACTGTCCCAACCCCATTCCCGATTGTCCCAGCCCTATTGTCAATGATCCCAACCCCATTCCAGGTTTTCCCAATCCCATTCCCGATTATCCCATTCCCAGTTCCCATTCCCGTTCATCCCAACCCCATTCCCAATTCCCCACCCCAATCCCAGTCCCATTCCCAATATCACAATCATCCCTTGACCCCATTCCCGGTGATCCCGATCCATTCCCGGTTTTCCATCCTGATCCATTCCCATTTATCCCGATCCATTCCTGGTTTCCCATCCCGATCCATTCCCGTTTATCCCGATCCATTCCTGGTTTCCCATCCCGATCCATTCCCGTTTATCCCGATCCATTCCTGGTTTCCCATCCTGATCCATTCCAGTTTATCCCGATCCATTCCTGGTTTCCCATCCTGATCCATTCCAGTTTATCCCGATCCATTCCCGGTTTCCAATCCTGATCCATTCCCGTTTATCCCGATCCATTCCCGGTTTCCCATCCCGATCCATTCCCGTTTATCCCGATCCATTCCCGGTTTCCCATCCCGATCCATTCCCGTTTATCCCGATCCATTCCTGGTTTCCCATCCCGATCCATTCCCGTTTATCCCGATCCATTCCTGGTTTTCCATTCCTGGTTTCCCATCCCGATCCATTCCCGTTTATCCCGATCCATTCCTGGTTTCCCATCCCGATCCATTCCCATTTATCCCGATCCATTCCCGGTTTCCAATCCTGATCCATTCCCGTTTATCCCGATCCATTCCCAGTTTTCCATTCCTGGTTTTCCATTCCCAGTTTTCCCATTCCCGCCGTTCCCATTCCCGTTTTTCCCATTCCCATTCCCATTCCCAGTTTTCCTGTTGCTCCCATTCCTGGTTTTTTTCCCATTCCTGTTGCTCCCGTTCCCGGTTTCCCCTCCGCTCCCATTCCCGGTTTTCCCCATTCCGAGCTTTCCCCATTCCCGGGTTTTTCCCGTTCCCGTTCCTGGTTTTCTCCGTTCCCGCTTTTCCCGTTCCCGTTCCCGGTTTTCCCACTCCCGGTGTTCCCTGCATCCCCGTTCCCGGTTTCCCCTGCATTCCCGGTTTTTCCGTTGTTCCCGGTCGTTCCCGTTCCCATGGGCGGAACCACTTCCCTCCCGTTCCCGTTCCCGTTCCCGGTTCTCCCTGCATTCTCATTCCCGGTTTTCCCTCCGTTCCCGGTTGTTCCCGCGGGCGGAGCCGCTCCCGTTCCCGCTCCCATTCCGGTTCCCGTTGTTCCCACTCCCGGTTTTCCCCGCTGCCGTTCCCGTTGTTCCCGTTCCCGGTTTTCCCTCCATTCCCGGTTTTCCCGCTCCCGTTGTTCCCGTTCCCGGTTTTCCCCACTGTTCCCTCTATTCCCGTTCCCGCCGTTCCCGTTCCCGTTTTTTCCCGTTCCCGTTCCCGGTTTTCCCCGTTGTTTCCGGTTTTCCCCGTTGTTTCCGGTTTTTCCCGCCCCCGTTCCCGGTTTTCCCTCCATTCCCGGTGTTTCCCGTTCCCATTCCCGGTTTTCCCTCCGTTCCTGGTTTTCCCTCCGTTTCCATTCCCGTTCCCGGTTTTCCCTTCATTCCCGGTTTTCTCTCCATTCCCGTTCCCGGTTTTCCCGCTGTTCCCGTTCCCGGTTTTCCCTCCGTTCCCGGTTTTTCCTGCCCCCATTCCCGGTGTTTCCCGCCCCCATTCCCAGTTTGTTCCGCCCCCGTTCCCGGTTTTCCCTCCATTCCCGTTCCCGTTCCTGGTTTTCCCTCCGTTCCCGGTTTTCCCTCCGTTCCCGGTTTTTCCCGCCCCCATTCCCGGTTTTCCCCGTTCCCGGTTTTCGCTCCGTTCCCGCCGTTCCCGTTCCCGGTTTTCGCTCCGTTCCCGGTGTTCCCGCCCCCGTTCCCGGTTTTTCCCGTTCCCGGTTTTCCCTCCGTTCCCGCCGTTCCCGTTCCCGGTTTTCGCTCCGTTCCCGATTTTTCCCGCCGCCATTCCCGTTTTGTCCGTTCCCGGTTTTCCCTCCGTTCCCGCCGTTCCCGTTCCCGGTTTTCGCTCCGTTCCCGGTTTTTCCCGCCCCATTCCCGGTTTTTTCCGTTCCCGGTTTTTGCTCCGTTCCCGCCGTTCCCGTTCCCGGTTTTCGCTCCGTTCCCGGTTTTTCCCGCCCCCGTTCCCGGTTTTTTCCGTTCCCGGTTTTCGCTCCGTTCCCGCCGTTCCCGTTCCCGGTTTTCGCTCCGTTCCCGGTGTTCCCGCCGCCATTCCCGGTTTTTCCCGTTCCCGGTTTTCCCTCCGTTCCCGCCGTTCCCATTCCCGGTTTTCGCTCCGTTCCCGGTTTTTCCCGCCCCATTCCCGGTTTTGTCCGTTCCCGGTTTTTGCTCCGTTCCCGCCGTTCCCGTTCCCGGTTTTCGCTCCGTTCCCGGTTTTTCCCGCCCCATTCCCGGTTTTTTCCGTTCCCGGTTTTCGCTCCGTTCCCGCCGTTCCCGTTCCCGGTTTTCGCTCCGTTCCCGGTTTGTTCCGGCCCCATTCCCGGTTTTTCCCGTTCCCGGTTTTCGCTCCGTTCCCGCCGTTCCCGTTCCCGGTTTTCGCTCCGTTCCCGGTGTTTCCCGCCGCCATTCCCGGTTTTTCCCGTTCCCGGTTTTCGCTCCGTTCCCGCCGTTCCCGTTCCCGGTTTTCGCTCCGTTCCCGGTGTTCCCGCCCCCGTTCCCGCCCCCGCTCCCGCCGGCTCCGCTCCCGCCGCAGCCGCCGCCGCCGCAGCGCCATGTACGGTACGGGATGGCACACACACCGAACGGGATGGTGGGACCGAGAACCGGGACACAAACCGGGACACAACCGGGACACAAACCGGGACACAAACCGGGACACAAACCGGAACACAAACCGGGATAAAATCCGGGATAACGGCGGGGAGAACGGGGGCGGGAACTGCGGGAACGCGGCCCCGGCCCCGCCCCGGCACCGGCACCGCCGGAGCATCCCCGGCAGGGACCGGAACGGCACCGGGAGGAACCCGAAATCCCCCAAAAAAAACCCCAAAAACGGCACCGGGAGGGACCCGAAATCCCAAAAAAAACCCCAAAAACGGCACCGGGAGGGACCCGAAATCCCCCAAAAAACCCCAAAAACGGCACCGGGAGGGACCCGAAATCCCCAAAAAACCCCCAAAAACGGCACCGGGAGGGACCCGAAATCACCAAAAAAAACCCCCAAAAACGGCACCGGGAGGGACCCGAAATCCCAAAAAAAACCCCAAAAACGGCACCGGGAGGGACCCCAAATCCCCAAAAAAACCCCAAAAACGGCACCGGGAGGGACCCCAAATCCCCCAAAAAACCCCAAAAACGGCACCGGGAGGGACCCGAAATCACCAAAAAAAAACCCCAAAAACGGCACCGGGAGGGACCCCAAATCACCAAAAAAACCCCAAAAACGGCACCGGGAGGGACCCCAAATCACCAAAAAAACCCCAAAAACGGCACCGGGAGGGACCCGAAATCCCCAAAAAAACCCCAAAAACGGCACCGGGAGGGACCCGAAATCACCAAAAAAAACCCCCAAAAACGGCACCGGGAGGGACCCGAAATCCCCCAAAAAACCCCAAAAACGGCACCGGGAGGGACCCCAAATCACCAAAAAAACCCCAAAAACGGCACCGGGAGGGACCCGAAATCCCCAAAAAAAACCCCAAAAACGGCACCGGGAGGGACCCGAAATCCCCCAAAAAAAACCCCAAAAACGGCACCGGGAGGGACCCGAAATCCCCCAAAAAACCCCAAAAACGGCACCGGGAGGGACCCCAAATCACCAAAAAAAACCCCAAAAACGGCACCGGGGGAACCCGAAATTCCAAAAAAAACCCCAAAAACGGCACCGGGAGGGACCAAAAACGGCACCGGGAGGGACCCGAAATCCCCCCCAAAAAAACCCCAAAAACGGCACCGGGAGAGACCCGAAATCACCAAAAAACCCCAAAAAACCCCGGGAGGGACCCGAAACAGCACCGGGAGAGACCCCAAAATCTGTAGGAAACCCCAAAATGCCCAAAAACCCCAAAATCTGTGGGGTGGGAGCGGTTTGGGGACCCCCAAAATCTGCGTGAGGGAACCCCAAAAATCCCCAAAAACCCCAAAATCTGTGGGGTGGGAGCGGTTTGGGAACCCCAAAAATCCCAAAAAACCCCAAAATCTGTGGGGTGGGAGCGGTTTGGGAACCCCCAAAATCTGCAGGGAGCCCCAAAAATCCCGAAAACCCCAAAATTTGTGGGGTGGGAGCGGTTTGGGACCCCCCAAATTCTGCTGGAAATCCCCAAAATTTTTAGGAAACCCCAAAATTTTTGGGCTTGGATGGGTTTGGGAACCCCAAATTTATGGGGTGGGAGCGGCTTGGGGGTCTGGGAACCCCAAACTTTCGGGGTTTTGGTGGATTTTGGGGCCAAATCTGGGAATTTGGGGGGTTTTGGGGCCAAATCTGGGATTTGGGGGCTGAATCTGGAATTTTTCGGGCAGAATTTTGAGAATTTTGGGGCCAAATCTTTTGGGGCTTTTTGGGGTGGAATCCGGGATTTTCTGGCTGAATTCCTGGATTTGGGGGTTTTGGGATTTTGGGATTTCGGGGCCAATTCTGGAGGTTTTGGGGCCAAATGTTGGGAATTTTGGGGCCGGATCTGGGGATTTTGGAGCTGAATTCTGGGGGTTTTGGGGCCGGAATTTTAGGATTTGGGGGGCCGGATTTTGGGGTTTTAGGGTCAAATCTTGGATTTTGGGGTGGAATTCCAGGATTTTGGGGTCACAAATCTGGGCATTTTGGGGCCGAATGTGGGGATTTTGGGGACAAATGCCCAGAACTTGGGGAGGTTTGGGTCGAATTACAAGATTTTGGGGTGAAATCTGGACATTTTGGGGTCAGATTTGGGATTTTATGCCAAATTTGGGGATTTCGGGGTCAGATCCGGGATTTTACGGCCAAATTTGGGGATTTTGGGGTCAGATTTGGGATTTTATGGCCAAATTTGGGGATTTTGGGGTCAGATTTGGGATTTTATGGCCAAGTTTGGGGATTTTGGGTCAGATTCGGGATTTTACGGCCAAATTTGGGGATTTTGGGGTCAATTTGGGATTTTATGGCCAAATTTGGGGATTTTGGGGTCAGATTTGGGATTTTATGGCCAAATTTGGGGATTTTGGGGTCAGATTTGGGATTTTATGGCCAAGTTTGGGGATTTTGGGGTCAGATTTGGGATTTTATGGCCAAATTTGGGGATTTTGGGGTCAGATTTGGGATTTTATGGCCAAATTTGGGGATTTTGGGGTCAGATTTGGGATTTTATGGCCAAATTTGGAGATTTTGGGGTCAGATTTGGGATTTTATGGCCAAGTTTGGGGATTTTGGGTCAGATTCGGGATTTTACGGCCAAATTTGGGGATTTTGGGGTCAGATTTGGGATTTTATGGCCAAATTTGGGGATTTTGGGGTCAGATTTGGGATTTTATGGCCAAATTTGGGGATTTTGGGGTCAGATCCGGGATTTTATGGCCAAGTTTGGGGATTTTGGGGTCAATTTGGGATTTTATGGCCAAATTTGGGGATTTTGGGGTCACATCCAGGATTTTATGGCCAAATTTGGGGATTTTGGGGTCAATTTGGGATTTTATGGCCAAGTTTGGGGATTTTGGGGTCAGATTTGGGATTTTATGGCCAAATTTGGGGATTTTGGGGTCAATTTGGGATTTTACGGCCAAATTTGGGGATTTTGGGGTCAGATTTGGGATTTTATGGCCAAATTTGGGGATTTTGGGGTCAGATTTGGGATTTTATGGCCAAATTTGGGGATTTTGGGGTCAGATTTGGGATTTTATGGCCAAATTTGGGGATTTTAGGGTCAGATCCGGGATTTTATGGCCAAATTTGGGGATTTTGGGGTCAGATTTGGGATTTTATGGCCAAGTTTGGGGATTTTGGGGTCAATTTGGGATTTTATGGCCAAATTTGGGGATTTTGGGGTCAGATCCGGGATTTTATGGCCAAATTTGGGGATTTTGGGGTCAGATTTGGGATTTTATGGCCAAATTTGGGGATTTTGGGGTCAGATTTGGGATTTTATGGCCAAATTCGGTGATTTTGGGGCCGAATTCCACGGGTTTGGGGCCGAATTCAGGAATTTTGGGGCTGAATTTGGGGATTTTGGGGCTGAATTTCTGGGTTTCGGGGCCAAGCTTGGGGATTTTGGGGCCAGTTCTGGGGATTTCGGGGTGGAATCTGGGATTTTGGTCCCTAATTCCGGGATTTTGGGGCTGAGTTCGTGATTTTGGGGTTTTGGGGCGAGATCCCAGGATTTTGTGGATGAACCGAGGGGTTTGGGGGTTGAATTCCGGGAATTTGGGGCTGAATTTTGGGGTTTTGGGGCTGATTCTGGAGGTTTTGGGGCCGAATCCGGGGATTTTGGGGCTGAATTCTGGGATTTTGGGGCTGAATTCCGGGATTTTGGGGCCGAATTCTGGGATTTTGGGGCCAAACCCAGCAGTTTTGGGGCCGAACTCTTGGATTTTGGGGCCGAACTCTTGGATTTTGGGGCCGAACTCTTGGATTTTGGGGCCGGTTCTGTGGGTTTGGGTCTGAGTCCGGAGTTTTGGGGTCCATTCCGAGGTTTTGGGTTGGAATCCGGGGGTTTTGGGGTCGAATCCGGAGTTCTGGGGCCAATTCTGAAGTTTTGGGGTGGAATCCGGGGCTTTGGAGTTGGAATCCGAAGTTTTGGGGCGGAATCCGAGGTTTTGGGGTGGAATCTGGGGCTTTTGGGGCCGATTCCGAGGTTTTGGGGCCGATTCCGAGGTTTTGGGGTGGAATCCGGGGATTTTGGGGCCGAATTCCAGGGGTTTGGGGCCGACTTCAGGAATTTTGGGGCTGAATCTCGGGATTCTGGGGCTGAATTTCTGGGTTTTGGGGCCGAATCCAGGGATTTTGGGGCCAAATCCAGGGATTTTGGGGCTGAATTTTGGGATTTTGGGGCCGAATCCAGGGATTTTGGGGCCGAATCCAGGGATTTTGGGGCTGAATTTCGGGATTTTGGGGCTGAATTTCGGAATTTTGGGGCCGAATCCAGGGATTTTGGGGCCAAGTTTTGGAGTTTTGGGGTCAAATCTGCCATTTTGGGGCTGAATTTCAGGATTTTGGGGCCAATCCTGTGGGTTTTGGGGCCGTATCCGGGGTCCTGGCGCCGAACTCCAGGGTTTTGATGCCGACTTTTAGGATTTTGGGGCTGAATTCCGGGATTTTGGGGCAGAGCCCAGGGATTTGGGGGCTGAATTTTAGGATTTGGGGGCCGATCCTGTGGTTTTGGGGCCAAATTCCAGGATTTTGGGGTCGAATCGCAGCACTTTGGGGCTGAATTCCGGGGTTTTGGGGGCTGGATTTTGGGATTTTGGGGCCAAATTTGGGCATTTTGGGGCCAAATGTTTGGATTTTGGGGGTCAAACCTTGGGATTTTGGGGCTGAATTTGGGGATTTTGGGGCCGATTCTGGGATTTTGGGGCTGAATTTTGAGATTTTTGGGCCCAAACTCCTGGATTTTGGGGCCGATTCCGTGGGTTTGGGGCTGAATTTCAGGATTTTGGGGCTGAATTTGGGGATTTTGGGGCTGAATTTGGGGATTTTGGAGCTGAATTTCAGGATTTTGGGGCTGAATTTTAGGATTTTGGGGCTGAATTTGGGGATTTTGGGGCTGAATTTTAGGATTTTGGGGCTGAATTTGGGGATTTTGGGGCTGAATTTGGGGATTTTGGAGCTGAATTTCAGGATTTTGGGGCTGAATTTGGGGATTTTGGGGCTGAATTTGGGGATTTTGGGGCTGAATTTTAGGATTTTGGGGCTGAATTCTGGGGTTTTGGGGCTGAATTTTAGGATTTTGGGGCTGAATTTGGGGATTTTGGGGCTGAATTTCAGGATTTTGGGGCTGAATTTGGGGATTTTGGGGCTGAATTTTAGGATTTTGGGGCTGAATTCTGGGATTTTGGGGCTGAATTTTAGGATTTTGGGGCTGAATTCCACGATTTTGGGGCCAAACCCAGCAGTTTTGGGGCCGAACTCTTGGATTTTGGGGCCGGTTCTGTGGGTTTGGGTCTGAGTCCGGAGTTTTGGGGTCCATTCCGAGGTTTTGGGTTGGAATCCGGGGGTTTTGGGGTCGAATCCGGAGTTCTGGGGCCAATTCTGAAGTTTTGGGGTGGAATCTGGGGGTTTGGAGTTGGAATCCGAAGTTTTGGGGCGGAATCCGAGGTTTTGGGGTGGAATCCGGGGGTTTTGGAGCTGGATTTTGGGATTTTGGGGCCGATTCCGATGTTTTGGGGTCCATTCCGAGGTTTTGGGGTGAAAGCTGGGGCTTTTGGGGCCGATTCCGAGGTTTTGGGGTAGAATCCGGAGTTTTGGGGTGGAATCCGGGGGTTTTGGGGCCGATTCCGAGGTTTTGGGGTGGAATCCGGGGGTTTTGGGGCCGATTCTGAGGTTTTGGGTTGGAATCCGGGCGTTTTGGAGCTGGATTTTGGGATTTTGGGGCCGATTCCGATGTTTTGGGGTTGAATCCGAGTTTTTGGGGTGGAATCCGGGGATTTTGGGGCCAATTCCGAGTTTTTGGGGTGGAATCTGGGGATTTTGGGGCCAATTCCGAGTTTTTGGGGTGGAATCCAGGGATTTTGGGGCCAATTCCGAGTTTTTGGGGTGGAATCCGGGGATTTTGGGGCCAATTCCGAGTTTTTGGGGTGGAATCCGGGGGTTTTGGGGTAGAATCCGGAGTTTTGGGGTGGAATCCGGGGGTTTTGGGGCCGTCCCTGCCGAGGAGCAGCTGCAGCAGCATCTGGCGCCCTCCCCTCCCCCCCCCTTGGGGATTAAGGGATTTTGGGGATTTTGGGGATTTTGGGATTTGGGGATTTGGGGATTTGGGGATTTTGGGATTTGGGGATTTTGGGAATCCCCGGTGACCTCTGAGAGCCCGGACGCCCTTCCCGGGCTGGGGAAACGGAACCCGAACGCACCCCAACCCCACACGGAGCCCAAAGGGACCCAAACGCTGAACCCCGAACCCCAAACGGACCCCAAACTGACCTGAACCCCAAACCCTGAACCCCGAACCCCAAACGGACCCCAAAGGGACCCAAACGCACCCCGAACCCCAAACCCTGAACCCCAAACTGACCCAAACGCACCCTGAACCCCGAACCCCAAACTGACCTGAACCCCAAACCCCGAACCCCGAACCCCAAACGGACCCCAAACTGACCCAAACGCACCCCGAACCCCAAACCCTGAACCCCAAACTGACCCAAACGCACCCTGAACCCCGAACCCCAAACTGACCTGAACCCCAAACCCCGAACCCCGAACCCCAAACGGACCCCAAACTGACCCAAACGCACCCCGAACCCCAAACCCTGAACCCCAAACTGACCTGAACCCCGAACCCTGAACCCCAAACCCCGAACCCCAAACTGACCCAAACGCTGAACCCCAAACCCTGAACCCCAAACTGACCTGAACCCCAAACCCTGAACCCCAAACCCCGAACCCCGAACCCCAAACTGACCTGAACCCCAAACCCTGAACCCCAAACTGACCTGAACCCCAAACCCTGAACCCCAAACCCCGAACCCCAAACTGACCTGAACCCCAAATGCTGAACCCTGAACCCCAAACGGACCCCAAAGGGACCCAAACACACCCCAAACCCCAAACCCTGAACCCCAAACTGACCCCAAACTGACCCAAACGCTGAACCCCAAACCCTGAACCCCAAACTGACCTGAACCCCGAACCCTGAACCCCAAACCCCGAACCCTGAACCCCAAACTGACCTGAACCCCAAACCCTGAACCCCAAACTGACCTGAACCCCAAACCCCGAACCCCGAACCCCAAACGGACCCCAAACTGACCCAAACGCACCCCGAACCCCAAACCCCGAACCCCAAACTGACCTGAACCCCAAATGCTGAACCCCGAACCCCAAATGGACCCCAAAGGGACCCAAACACACCCCAAACCCCAAACCCTGAACCCCAAACTGACCTGAACCCCGAACCCTGAACCCCAAACCCCGAACCCCGAACCCCAAACTGACCCAAACGCTGAACCCCAAACCCTGAACCCCAAACTGACCTGAACCCCAAACCCTGAACCCCAAACCCCGAACCCCGAACCCCAAACTGACCTGAACCCCAAATCCTGAACCCCGAACCCCAAACGGACCCCAAAGGGACCCAAACACACCCCAAACCCCAAACCCTGAACCCCAAACTGACCCCAAACTGACCCAAACGCTGAACCCCAAACCCTGAACCCCAAACTGACCTGAACCCCGAACCCTGAACCCCAAACCCCAAACGGACCCCAAAGGGACCCGAACTCACCCCAAACCCCGATCCCCAAACGGGCCCAAACCCCAAAGCCTGAACCCCAAGGGGACCCAAACCCCAAATCCTGACCCCAAAGCCCAAACGACCCCAAATCCTGAACCCCAAACCCTGAACCCCAAACCCTGAACCCCAAATGAGCCCAAATCCCAAATCCTGAACCCTGAACCCCAAATCCCGAACCCCAAATCCTGAATCCAAACCAACCCCGAACCCCAAACGGGCCCAGAGCCCAAACCCCAAATCCTGAACCCCAAACCCCGAACGGACCCAAATCCTGAACCCCAAACAGGCCCAGACCCCAAACCCTGAACCCCAAACTCCAAACGGACCCAAACCCCAAATCCTGAACCCCAAACCCCAAATCCTCACTCCAAAATCCTGAAACCCAAATCCCAAATGGTCTCAAACCCCAAACCCTGAACCCTGAACCCCAAACCCCAAACTCTGAACCCCAAACCCCAAACGACCCCAAACCCCAAATCCTGAACCCCAAACCCCAAATCCTCACTCCAAAATCTGAAACCCAAATCCCAAATGGTCTCAAACCCCAAACCCGCTCTTTCCCAGATATTCCCCAGATTTTTTCTGATTTTTTCCCCAAATTTTTTTCTGATTTCCCCCAATTTCCCCCGCTATTTTCCCAGATTTTCCCCCATTTTCCCCCCCATTTTTCCCAATTTTCCCGTGTTTTTCTCCAGATTTTTACTGATTTTTTCCCCAAATTTTTTTCTGATTTTCCCCAATTTCCCCGCTATTTTCCCAGATTTTCCCCAGATTTTTTCCCTAAATGTTTTCCTGATTTTCCCCAATTTCCCCCGCTATTTTCCCAGATTTTCCTCAGATTTTTTCTGATTTTTTTCCCTAAATTTTTTTTCTGATTTTCCCCCAATTTCCCCCGCTACTTTCCCAGATTTTCCCCAGATTTTTCCCGAAATTTTTTCTGATTTTGCCCCAATTTCCCCCCCTCTTTTCCCAGATATTCCCCAGATTTTTTCTGATTTTTTCCCCAATTTTTTTTTCTGATTTTCCCCCAATTTCCCCCGCTATTTTCCCAGATTTTCCCCCATTTTCCCCCCCATTTTTCCCAATTTTCCCGTGTTTTTCTCCAGATTTTTACTGATTTTTTCCCCAAATTTTTTTCTGATTTTCCCCAATTTCCCCGCTATTTTCCCAGATTTTCCCCAGATTTTTTCCCTAAATGTTTTCCTGATTTTCCCCAATTTCCCCCGCTATTTTCCCAGATTTTCCTCAGATTTTTTCTGATTTTTTTCCCTAAATTTTTTTTCTGATTTTCCCCCAATTTCCCCCGCTATTTTCCCAGATTTTCCCCAGATTTTTTCACCAATTTTTTTCTGATTTTCCCCCCAATTTCCCCGCTATTTTCCCAGATTTTCTCCCCAATTTTTTTTGTGATTTTTCCCCAATTTCCCCTGCTCTTTTCCCAGATTTCCCCCAGATTTTTTCTGATTTTTTCCCTAATTTTTTTCTGATTTTTTCCCCAAATGTTTTTCTGATTTTCCCCCAATTTTCCCCACTATTTTCCCAGATTTCCCCCAGATTTTTTCTGATTTTTTTCCCCAATGTTTTTCTGATTTTCCCCAATTTCCTTGCTCTTTCCCAGATTTTTTCTGATTTTTTTTCCGTAAATGTTTTTCTGATTTTCCCCCAATTTCCCCCGCTCTTTTCCCACATTTTTTCCCCAGATTTTTTCTGATTTTCCCCAATTTCCCCCGCTATTTTCCCAGATTTTCCCCCATTTTCCCCCCGATTTTCCCCAATTTTACCATGTTTTTCCCCAGATTTTTTGTGATTTTTCCCCAATTTCCCCCACTATTTTCCCAGATTTTCCCTGATTTTTTCCCCCAATTTTTTTTCTGATTTTCCCCAATTTCCCCCGCTATTTCCCCCAGATGTTTTCTGATTTTTTTCCCCAAATTTTTTTCTGATTTTTCCCCAATTTCCCCCGCTGTTTTCCCAGATTTTCCCCAGATTTTTCCCCCAATTTTTTCTGATTTTCCCCAATTTCCCCCGCTATTTTCCCAGATTTTCTCCCCAATTTTTTTTGTGATTTTTCCCCAATTTCCCCCGCTACTTTCCCAGATTTTCCCCAGATTTTTCCCGAAATTTTTTCTGATTTTCCCCCAATTTCCCCCGCTATTTTCCCAGATTTTCCCCAGATTTTTTCCCTAAATGTTTTCCTGATTTTCCCCAATTTCCCCCGCTATTTTCCCAGATTTTCCTCAGATTTTTTCTGATTTTTTCCCTAAATTTTTTTTCTGATTTTCCCCCAATTTCCCCCGCTATTTTCCCAGATTTTCTCCCCAATTTTTTTTGTGATTTTCCCCCAATTTCCCCCGCTACTTTCCCAGATTTTCCCCAGATTTTTCCCGAAATTTTTTCTGATTTTTCCCCAATTTCCCCCCCTCTTTTCCCAGATATTCCCCAGATTTTTTCTGATTTTTTCCCCAATTTTTTTTTCTGATTTTCCCCCAATTTCCCCCGCTATTTTCCCAGATTTTCCCCCATTTTCCCCCCCATTTTTCCCAATTTTCCCGTGTTTTTCCCCAGATTTTTTCTGATTTTTTTCCCCAATTTTTTCTGATTTTTCCCCAATTCCCCGCTCTTTCCCAGAATTTCCCCAGATTTTTTCTGATTTTTTCCCCCAATTTTTTCTGATTTTCCCCCAATTTCCCCCGCTCTTTTCCCAGATTTTTTCTGATTTTTTCCCTAAATGTTTTTCTGATTTTCCCCAATTTCCCCCGCTATTTTCCCAGATTTTCCCCAGATTTTTTCCCCAAATTTTTCCTGATTTTCCCCAATTTCCCCCGCTATTTTCCCATATTTTTTCTGATTTTTTCCCCAATTTTCCCCAGATTTTTCCCTAATTTTTTTTCTGATTTTCCCCAATTTCCCCCGCTATTTTCCCAGATTTTTTCTGATTTTTTCCCCAATTTTTTCTGATTTTTTTCCCAATTTTCCCCAGATTTTTCCCCAATTTTTTTCTGATTTTCCCCCAATTTCCCCCGCTATTTTCCCCAGATTTTTTCTGATTTTTCCCCAATTTTTTCTGTTTTTTTCCCCAATTTTCCCCAGATTTTTTCCCCAGATTTTTTCTGATTTTTCCCCAATTTCCCCCGCTATTTCCCCCAGATTTTTTCCCCAATTTTTTTCTGTTTTTTTCCCCAATTTTCCCCAGATTTTTTCCCCAGATTTTTTCTGATTTTTTCCCCAATTTCCCCCGCTATTTCCCCCAGATTTTTTCTGATTTTCCCCCAATTTCCCCCGCTCTTTTCCCAGATTTTTTCTGATTTTTTCCCCAATTTTTTCTGATTTTTTTCCCAATTTTCCCCAGATTTTTCCCCAATTTTTTTCTGATTTTCCCCCAATTTCCCCCGCTATTTCCCCCAGATTTTTTCTGATTTTTTCCCCAATTTTTTCTGTTTTTTCCCCAATTTTCCCCAGATTTTTTCCCCAGATTTTTTCTGATTTTCCCCCAATTTCCCCCGCTATTTCCCCCAGATGTTTTCTGATTTTTTCCCCAATTTCCCCCGCTCTTTTCCCAGATTTTCCCCAGATTTTTTCCCCAATTTTTTTCTGATTTTGCCCCAATTTCCCCCACTCTTTTCACAGATTTTTTCCCCAATTTTTTTCTGTTTTTTTCCCCAATTTTCCCCAGATTTTTTCCCCAGATTTTTTCTGATTTTTTCCCCAATTTCCCCCGCTATTTCCCCCAGATGTTTTCTGATTTTTTCCCCAATTTTTTCTGGTTTTTTCCCCAATTTTCCCCAGATTTTTTCCCCAGATTTTTTTTGATTTTTCCCCAATTTCCCCCGCTATTTTCCCAGATTTTTCCCCAGATTTTTTCCGATTTTTTCCCCAATTTCCCGCTCTTTTCCCAGATTTTTTCTGATTTTTTCCCCAGATTTTTTCTGATTTTTTCCCCAATTTTTTCTGATTTTCCCCCAATTTCCCCCGCTACTTTCCCAGATTTTTTTCCCCAGATTTTTTCTGCTTTTCCCCAATTTCCCGCTCTTTTCCCAGATTTTTTCTGATTTTTTTCCAAAAATGTTTTTCTGATTTTCCCCCAATTTCCCCCGCTATTTCCCCCAGATTTTTTCTGATTTTTTCCCCAATTTTTTCTGTTTTTTTCCCCAATTTTCCCCAGATTTTTTCCCCAGATTTTTTCTGATTTTTCCCCAATTTCCCCCGCTATTTCCCGCAGATGTTTTCTGATTTTTTCCCCAATTTTTTCTGATTTTTTCCCCAATTTCCCCCGCTCTTTTCCCAGATTTTCCCCAGATTTTTTCCCCAATTTTTTTCTGATTTTCCCCCAATTTCCCCCGCTATTTCCCCCAGATTTTTTCCCCAATTTTTTTCTGTTTTTTTCCCCAATTTTCCCCAGATTTTTTCCCCAATTTTTTTCTGATTTTCCCCCAATTTCCCCCGCTATTTCCCCCAGATTTTTTCTGATTTTTTCCCCAATTTTTTCTGTTTTTTTCCCCAATTTTCCCCAGATTTTTTCCCCAGATTTTTTCTGATTTTTTCCCCAATTTCCCCCGCTATTTCCCCCAGATGTTTTCTGATTTTTTCCCCAATTTTTTCTTTTTTTTTCCCCAATTTCCCCCGCTCTTTTCCCAGATTTTTTCTGATTTTTTCCCCAATTTCCCCCGCTATTTCCCCCAGATTTTTTCTGATTTTTTCCCCAATTTTTTCTTTTTTTTTCCCCAATTTTCCCCAGATTTTCCCCAGATTTTTTTCAGATTTTTTCCCCAATTTCCCCCGCTATTTCCCAGATTTTTCCCCAGATTTGTTCCGATTTTCGCCAATTCCCCGCAGGTGTGTGTGGCTGCTGTGGGGCGCTCAGGCCCCGCTACAAACGACTCGTGGACAACATCTACCCCGAGGAGCCCCAGGTGGGAATTTGGGGAAAATTGGGGGGGTTTTGGGCAATTTATGGCGTTTTTGGGGTTTTTGGGCAATTTATGGCGTTTTTGGGGTTTTGGGGTTTTGGGGATTATTTGGGAATTTTTGGGGTTTTTGGGGTTTGGGATGGATGGACAACATCGACCCCGAGGAGCCCGAGGTGGGAATTTGGGGGAATTTATGGGGTTTGGGGCATTTATGGGGGTTTTTGGGGTTTTTGGGGAATTTATGGGGTTTTGGGGTTTTGGGGATTATTTGGGAATTTTTGGGGTTTTTGGGGTTTTTGGGGTTTGGGATGGATGGACAACATCGACCCCGAGGTGCCAATTTGGGGGAATTTATGGGGTTTTGGGCAATTTATGGCGTTTTTGGGGTTTGGGGAATTTATGGGGTTTTTGGGGTTTTGGGGTTTTGGGGATTATTTGGGAATTTTTGGGGTTTTTTGGGTTTGGGATGGATGGACAACATCGACCCCGAGGAGCCCGAGGTGGGAATTTGGGGGAATTTATGGGGTTTGGGGCATTTATGGGGGTTTTTGGGGTTTTTGGGGAATTTATGGGGTTTTGGGGAATTTATGGGGTTTTTTGGGTTATAAGGGAATTTATGGGGTTTTGGGGATTATTTGGGAATTGATGGGATTTGGTTTTTGGGGTTTTTGGGTTTGGGATGGATGGACAACATCGACCCCGAGGAGCCCGAGGTGGGAATTTGGGGGAATTTATGGGGTTTGGGGCATTTATGGGGGTTTTTGGGGTTTTTGGGGAATTTATGGGGTTTTTGGGGTTTTGGGGTTTGGAATTTTTGGGGTTTGTGGTTTGGGGGGTTTGGGGTTTTTGGGGTTTTTGGGGTTTTTGGGGTTTTTGGGGTTTGGACTTTGGGGATTTGGAAATTTTGGGGTTTGGGATTTGGGATTTTTGCAGTTTGGAGTTTGGGATTTTTGGGGTTTTTGGCGTTTCGAGGATTTGGGATTTGGAGAATTTGGAGTTTGGGATTTGGGATTTTTGGGGTTTGGGATTTTTGGGATTTGGGATTTTTGTGGTTTGGGGTTTGGGGATGGAGGGACGTTACCCTGAGGACCCTCAGCTGGGGATTTTTGGGATTTGGGATTTTCGGGGTTTTTGGAGTTTGGGGAATTTGGGATTTGGGAATTGGGGGTTTGGGGGTTGGAATTTTTGAGGTTTGGAATTTTTGAGGTTCGGGATTTAGGATTTTGGGGGTTTGGAGTTTGAGGATTTATGGGGTTTTGGGGAATTTATGGGGGTTTTGGGGAATTTATGGGGGTTTGGGGCATTTATGGGGTTTTGGGGAATTTATGGGGTTTTGGGAATTTATGGGGGTTTTGGGGGAATTTATGGGGTTTGGGGAATTTATGGGGGTTTGGGGAATTTATGGGGGTTTGGGGAATTTATGGGGTTTGGGGAATTTATGGGGTTTTGGGGAATTTATGGGGTTTGGGGAATTTATGGGGTTTGGGGAATTTATGGGGTTTTGGGGAATTTATGGGGTTTGGGGAATTTATGGGGTTTGGGGAATTTATGGGGGTTTTGGGGAATTTATGGGGTTTTGGGGAATTTATGGGGTTTTTGGGGAATTTATGGGGGTTTGGGGAATTTATGGGGTTTGGGGCATTTATGGGGTTTTGGGGAATTTATGGGGTTTTGGGGAATTTATGGGGTTTTGGGGAATTTATGGGGGTTTGGGGAATTTATGGGGTTTTTGGGGGAATTTATGGGGGTTTTGGGGAATTTATGGGGGTTTGGGGAATTTATGGGGGTTTTGGGAATTTATGGGGTTTTTGGGGAATTTATGGGGGTTTGGGGTTTTGGGGAATTTATGGGGTTTTGGGGAATTTATGGGGTTTTGGGGAATTTATGGGGTTTGGGGAATTTATGGGATTTTGGGGAATTTATGGGGGTTTGGGGAATTTATGGGGTTTTGGGGAATTTATGGGTTTTTGGGGAATTTATGGGGGTTTGGGGAATTTATGGGGGTTTGGGGAATTTATGGGGTTTTGGGGCTTTTGGAGTTTGGGAATTTTTGGGAATTTGGGGTTTTTGGGTTTTTGAGATTTGTGATTTGGGGTTTGGGGATGGACGGACAACATCTGCGCCAAGGACCCCGAGGTGGGGATTTACGGGATTTTTTTGGGGTTTGGGATTTAAAAGGAATTTTGGATTTGGGGTTTGGGATTTTGGGATTTGGGATTTTGGGTTTGGGGATGGATGGATGACTTCTACCCCGAGGACCCTGAGGTGATTCAGGAGATTTGGGGTTTTTGGGGGATTTATGGGGTTTTTGGGTTTTGGGTATTTGGGGTTTGGAATTTTTGGGGTTTGTGGTTTGGGTTTTGGGGTTTTTGGGGTTTGGGGAGGATGGACAACATCGACCCCAAGGACCCCGAGGTGCAGTTTGGGGCAAATTGTGGGGTTTGGGGGTTTTGGGGAATTTATGGGGGTTTTGGGGGAATTTATGGGGTTTTATGGGGTTTGGGGATTTGGGGTTTGGAATTTTTGGGGTTTGTGGTTTGGGGTTTTTGGGGTTTTTGGGGTTTGGGATGGATGGACATCATCGACCCCAAGGTGGGAATTTGGGGGAATTTATGGGGTTTTTGGGGTTTTTGGGGGATTTGGGACCTTGGATTTGGGATTTTAGGACATTACTGTTCCTGTCGTTCCCATCGCTGTTGCCGTTATTCCCGTTTTTATTCCCATTTTCCCCATTCCAGGAGGGTTCAGTCAAACCCAACATGGAGAAGCTGCCTTCCCATTCCCATTTTTATCCCCGTTTTTCCCATTTTCCGTGGTTTTTTCCCATTTTCCGTGGTTTTTTTCCATTCCGGTAAGGTTCAGTTAAATCCAACACGGAGATGCTGCGTTCCCATTCCCATTTTCCATGGTTTTATTCCCATTTTTCCAGGAAGGATTGGTTCAAACCAACATGGAGAAGCTGTGTGCCCATTTTTCCCGTTTTTCCCCCAATTTCCCCCATATTTTTCAGGAAGGACTGGTTCAATCCAACATGGAGAAGCTGTGTGCCCATTTTTCCCATTTTTCCCGTTTTCCCCCGTATTTTTCAGGAAGGATTGTTGAAGGCCAACATGGAGAAGCTGTGTGCCCATTTTTCCCATTTTTCCCCCATATTTTTCAGGAAGGATTGGTTCAATCCAACATGGAGCAGCTGTGTGCCCGTTTTTCCCGTTTTTAATACCATATTTTAGGAGGGTTTGGTTCAATCCAACATGGAGAAGCTGTGTTTCCATTCCCATTTTCATTCCCATTTTTCCCGGTTTTTTCCATGTTTCTATTCTCATTTTCCCCCATATTTTTCAGGAAGGATTGGTTCAAACCAACATGGAGAAGCTGTGTGCCCATTTTTCCCATTTTTCCCCCATATTTTTCAGGAAGGATTGGTGAAGGCCAACATGGAGAAGCTGTGCGCCCATTCCCATTTTTATTCCCATTTTCCCGTTTTTTTCCATGGTTTTATTCCCAATTTCCCCCATATTTTTCAGGAAGGATTGGTTCAATCCAACATGGAGAAGCTGTGTGCCCATTTTTCCCATTTTTCCCGTTTTTCCCCCATATTTTTCAGGAAGGACTGGTTCAATCCAACGTGGAGCAGCTGTGTGCCCGTTTTTCCCGTTTTTAATACCATATTTTAGGAGGGTTTGGTTAAATGCAACATGGAGAAGCTGTGTTTCCATTCCCATTTTCATTCCCATTTTTTTCCCATTTTCCCCCATATTTTTCAGGAAGGATTGGTTCAATCCAACATGCAGAACCTGTGTGCCCATTTTTCCCATTTTCATTCCCATTTTTCCCTGTTTTTTCCATGTTTTTATTCCCATTTTCCCCCATATTTTTCAGGAAGGACTGGTTCAATCCAACATGGAGAAGCTGTGTGCCCATTTTTCCCGTTTTTACCCCAATTTCCCCCATATTTTTCAGGAAGGATTGGTTCAATCCAACATGGAGAAGCTGTGTGCCCATTTTTCCCATTTTTCCCGTTTTCCCCCCATATTTTTCAGAAAGGACTGGTTCAATTAAACGTGGAGAAGCTGTGTGCCCATTTTTCCCGTTTTTACCCCAATTTCCCCCATATTTTTCAGGAAGGATTGGTGAAGGCCAACATGGAGAAGCTGTGTGCCCATTTTTCCCCCATATTTTTCAGGAAGGACTGGTTAAATCCAACACGGAGAAGCTGTGCGCCCATTCCCATTTTTATTCCCATTTTCCCGTTTTTTTCCATGGTTTTATTCCCAATTTCCCCCATATTTTTCAGGAAGGATTGGTTCAATCCAACATGGAGCAGCTGTGTGCCCGTTTTTCCCGTTTTTAATACCATATTTTAGGAGGGTTTGGTTAAATGCAACATGGAGAAGCTGTGTTTCCATTCCCATTTTCATTCCCATTTTTTTCCCATTTTCCCCCATATTTTTCAGGAAGGATTGGTTCAATCCAACATGCAGAACCTGTGTGCCCATTTTTCCCATTTTCATTCCTATTTTTCCCGTTTTTTTCCATGTTTTTATTCCCATTTTTCCCCATATTTTTCAGGAAGGATTGGTTCAATCCAACACGGAGAAGCTGTGTGCCCATTTTTCCCATTTTTCCCGTTTTTCCCCCATATTTTTCAGGAAGGACTGGTTCAATCCAACATGGAGAAGCTGTGTGCCCATTTTTCCCATTTTTCCCGTTTTTCCCCCAAATTTTTCAGGAAGGACTGGTGAAGGCCAACATGGAGAAGCTGTGTGCCCATTTTTCCCGTTTTTCCCGTTTTACCCCATTTTCCCCCATATTTTTCAGGAAGGATTGGTTCAATCCAACATGGAGAAGCTGTGTGCCCATTTTTCCCATTTTTCCCGTTTTTATCCCCATATTTTTCAGGAGGGACTGGTGAAGGCCAACATGGAGAAGCTGACGTTCTACGCGCTGTCGGCGCCGGAGAAGCTCGACCGCATCGGCGCCTACCTGAGCGAGCGCCTGACACGTGACGTGGCGCGGCACCGATACGGGTACGGCACCCATACGGGCGCGGCACCCATACGGTCACGGCACCCATACGGGCACGGCACCCATACGGGTACGGGTACGGGTACGGCACCCATACGGGCACGGCACCCATACGGGCACGGGTACGGCACCCATACGGGCACGGGTACGGCACCCATACGGGTACGGGTACGGCACCCATACGGGCGCGGCACCCATACGGGTACGGGTACGGCACCCATACGGGCGCGGCACCGATACGGGTACGGCACCCATACGGGCACGGCACCCATACGGGTACGGCACCCATACGGGCACGGCACCCATACGGGTACGGCACCCATACGGGCGCAGCACCCATACGGGTATGGCACCGATACGGGTACGGCACCGATACGGGTACGGCAACCATACGGGCACGGGTACGGCACCCATACGGGCACGGCACCGATACGGGCACGGGTACGGCACCCATACGGGCACGGCACCCATACGGGTACGGCACCGATACGGGTACGGCACCCATACGGGTACGGCACCCATACGGGTACGGCACCCATACGGGCACGGCACCCATACGGGTACGGCACCCATACGGGCGCGGCACCCATACGGGCACGGCACCGATACGGGCACGGCACCCATACGGGCACGGCACCCATACGGGTACGGCACCCATACGGTCACGGCACCGATACGGGCACGGCACCGATACGGGTACGGCACCCATACGGGCACGGGTACAGCACCCATACGGGTACGGCACCCATACGGGTACGGCACCCATACGGGCACGGCACCCATACGGGCACGGGTACGGCACCCATACGGGTACGGCACCCATACGGGCACGGCACCCATACGGGTACGGGTACGGCACCCATACGGGCACGGCACCCATACGGGTACGGCACCCATACGGGTACGGCACCCATACGGGCACGGGTACGGCACCCATACGGGCACGGCACCGATACGGGCACGGGTACGGCACCCATACGGGTACGGCACCCATACGGGCACGGCACCCATACGGGTACGGCACCCATACGGGTACGGCACCCATACGGGCGCGGCACCCATACGGGTACGGCACCGATATGGGTACGGCACCCATACGGGCACGGCACCCATACGGGTACGGCACCCATACGGGTACGGCACCGATACGGGTACGGCACCGATACGGGTACGGCACCCATACGGGTACAGCACCCATACGGGTACGGCACCCATACGGGCACGGCACCCATACGGGTACGGCACCCATACGGGCACGGCACCCATACGGGTACGGCACCCATACGGGCACGGCACCCATACGAGTACGGCACCCATACGGGTACGGCACCCATACGGGTACAGCACCCATACGGGTACGGCACCCATACGGGCACGGCACCCATACGGGTACGGCACCCATACGGGTACGGCACCCATACGGGTACGGCACCGATACGGGTACGGCACCCATACGGGCACGGCACCCATACGGGTACGGCACCCATACGGGTACGGCACCCATACGGGCGCGGCACCCATACGGGTACGGCACCGATACGGGTACGGCACCCATACGGGCACGGCACCCATACGGGTACGGCACCCATACGGGTACGGCACCCATACGGGCACGGCACCCATACGGGTACGGCACCCATACGGGTACGGCACCGATACGGGTACGGCACCGATACGGGTACGGCACCCATACGGGTACGGCACCCATACGGGCGCGGCACCCATACGGGCACGGCACCCATACGGGTACGGCACCCATACGGGCACGGCACCCATACGGGTACGGCACCCATACGGGCACGGCACCCATACGAGTACGGCACCCATACGGGTACGGCACCCATACGGGTACAGCACCCATACGGGTACGGCACCCATACGGGCACGGCACCCATACGGGTACGGCACCCATACGGGCACGGCACCCATACGGGTACGGCACCCATACGGGCACGGCACCCATACGAGTACGGCACCCATACGGTCACGGCACCCATACGGGCACGGCACCCATACGGTCACGGCACCCATACGGGCACGGCACCCATACGGTCACGGCACCCATACGGGTACGGCACCCATACGGTCACGGCACCCATACGGGCACGGCACCCATACGGGCGCGGCACCCATACGGGTACGGCACCCATACGGGTGCGGCACCCATACGGGTACGGCACCGATAAGGGTACGGCACCCATACGGGCACGGCACCCATACGGGCGCGGGACACACGCAGGGACGCGGGGACGGATCCCAAACCCTCACCCCCGACGGGAATTCCCAAACCTCCATCCCACCCTAAATCCAGCCCCGACATCCCCGGCATTCCCCAAGGCCCAAATTCCCTGAATCTCTCACCAAACTCCCACATTCTCAAATCCCCAAATTCCCTGAATCCCCCCCCCCCAAAATTCCCAGATTCCCTTCCCTGAATCCCTTACAAAATGTGAAAATTCCCGGGTTCCCAAATTCCCAAATTGCTCCCCCTAAATTCACCCCACCGGGAATTCCGGCCCTCGCGGACATCCCCAAAGGGCACAAAATTCCCAAAATTCCCAAATTCCCTTCCCTAAATCCCTTCCCCGATTCTCAAATCCCCAAATTCCCCGCACGCATTTCCTTCTCTGATTTCATTTCCCAAATTCCCAAATTCCTTTCCCTAAATCCTTTCCCGGATTCCCAAATTTCCTCCCCTAAATCCATTCCCATATTCCCAAATTCCCGGATTCCCAAACTCCTTTCCCTAAATCCCTTCCCAAATTCCCAGATCCCTTTCCCTCAATCCATTCCCAACATTTCCAAATTTCCAAGTCCCCAGATGCCCGAATTTCCAAATTCCCTTTCCCTGAACCCATTCCCAAATTCCCAGATTCTCAAAATTCCCAAATTCCCTTCCCAAATTCCCAGATGCCCTTCCCCCAGTCCATTCCCAACATTCCCAAATCCCCAAATCCCCATCCCTAAATCCCTCCCAAAATTCCCAACATTCCCAAATCCCCAAATCCCCAGATTCCCTAAATCCCTTCCCAGGTGTCCTTTCTCAAAATTCCCAGATTCCCAAATTCCAGATTCCCTTCCTTAAGTCCCGCCCCAACATTCCCAAATTCCCTTCCCCTGAATCCCTTCCCAAATTCCTTTCCCTGAATCCGCACCCAGGTTCCCAAGTTCTGTTCCCAGATTCCCAAATTCCCAGGTTCTCAAAATTCCAAGATCTCCCAATGCCCAAATTTCATTCCTTGAATCCCTTCCCGAATTCCCAGACCCCCTTCCCTCAGTCCATTCCCAACATTCCCAGATTCCCAAATCCCCAGATTCCCTAAATCCCTTCCCAGGTTTCCATTCCGAAAAATTCCCAGATTCCCAAATTCCAGATTCCCAAGTTCCTTAAATCCCGCCCCAACATTCCCAAATTCCCTTTCCCTGAATCCCTTCCCAAATTCCAACATTCCCCAAACCCCAAATTCCTGTCCCTAAATCCCTCCCAAAATTCCCAACGTTCCCCAATCCCCAAATCCCCAGATTCCCTAAATCCCTTCCCAGGTTTCCTTTCCCAAAAATTCCCAGATTCCCAAATTCCAGATTCCCAAGTTCCTTAAATCCTGCCCCAACATTCCCAAATTCCCTTTCCCTGAATCCC
Organism: Ammospiza caudacuta; assembly: GCF_027887145.1. Classification (NCBI taxonomy): domain Eukaryota; kingdom Metazoa; phylum Chordata; class Aves; order Passeriformes; family Passerellidae; genus Ammospiza; species Ammospiza caudacuta. Next base: position 117,153,300 of record NC_080595.1, on the reverse strand, counting down.
TTCCCAAATTCCTTTCCCTAAATCCGCACCCAAGTTCCAACATTCCCAAATCCCCGAATTCGAAACCCTAAATCCCTCCCAACATTCCCAACATTCCCAAATCCCCAAATCCCTTCCCAGGTTTCCTTTCCGAAAAATTCCCAGATTCCCAAATTCCAGATTCCCTTCCTTAAATCCCGCCCCAACATTCCCAAATTCCCTTTCCCTGAATCCCTTCCCAAATTTTCCCAAATCCCCAAATTTCGTCCCCCAAATCCCTTCCCAAATTCCCGGATTCCCTCCTCTGAATCCCTTCTCAAATTCCCAAATTCTTTTCCCTCAATCCCTTCCCGAATTCTCAATTACCCAACATTCCCAGATTCCCAAATCCCCGTCCCTAAATCCCTTCCCAGGTTTCCATTCCGAAAAATTCCCAGATTCCCAAATTCCAGATTCCCTTCCTTAAATCCCACCCCAACATTCCCAAATTCCCTTTCCCTGAATCCGCACCCAGGTTCCAACATTCCCAAATCCCCGAATCCCCGTCCCTAAATCCCTCCCAACATTCCCAACATTCCCAAATCCCCAAATCCCCAGATTCCCTAAATCCCTTCCCAGGTGTCCTTTCTCAAAATTCCCAGATTCCCAAATTCCAGATTCCCTTCCTTAAGTCCCGCCCCAACATTCCCAAATTCCCTTCCCTGAATCCCTTCCCAAATTCCTTTCCCTGAATCCGCACCCAAGTTCCAACATTCCCAAATCCCCAAATTTCCTCTCCCAAATCCCTGCCCAAATTCAAGGATTCCCTCCTCTGAATCCCTTCTCAAATTCCCAAATTCTTTTCCCTAAATCCCAAGTCCCCAACATTCCCAAATTCCCAAATTCCCAGATTCCCAAATTCCCAGATGCCCTTCCCCCAGTCCATTCCCAACATTCCCAACATTCCCAAATTAATTCCCAAATTCCTTCCCCTGAATCCATCCCCAAATTCAGTCCCAAAGCCAGGACAGGATTTATCCCGGGATAACCGGTCCCGGGGTATGATTTATCCTGGGATAACTGATCATGGGACAGGGTTTATCCCGGGATAACGGATCATGGGACAGGATTTATTTTATCCCGGGATAACTGCTCGTGGGACAGGGTTTATCCCGGGATAACTGATCATGGGACAGGGTTTATCCCGGGATAACTGATCATGGGACAGGATTTATTTTATCCCGGGATAACGGATCATGGGACAGGATTTATTTTATCCCGGGATAACTGCTCATGGGACAGGATTTATCCCGGGATAACTGCTCATGGGACAGGGTTTATCCCGGGATAACTGCTCATGGGACAGGATTTATTTTATCCCAGGATAACTGATCATGGGACAGGGTTTATCCCGGGATAACTGATCATGGGACAGGATTTATCTCGGGATAACTGATCATGGGACAGGATTTATTTTATCCCGGGATAACTGCTCATGGGACAGGATTTATCCCGGGATAACTGCTCATGGGACAGGGTTTATCCCGGGATAACTGCTCATGGGACAGGGTTTATCCCGGGATAACTGCTCATGGGACAGGATTTATTTTATCCCAGGATAACTGATCATGGGACAGGGTTTATCCCGGGATAACTGATCATGGGACAGGATTTATCTCGGGATAACTGATCATGGGACAGGATTTATTTTATCCCGGGATAGCTGATCATGGGACAGGATTTATCCCGGGATAACTGCTCATGGGACAGGGTTTATCTCGGGATAACCGCTCATGGGACAGGATTTATTTTATCCCAGGATAACTGATCATGGGACAGGATTTATTTTATCCCGGGATAACTGATCATGGGACAGGATTTATCCCAAGATAACCCATCCCGGGGTATGATTTATCCTGGGATAACCCATCCCATCCCGCGGCTGTGGCAGGTCGGTGCGGGTGGCCATGGAGGCGCTGGACCAGCTGCTGCTGGCCGTGCTGGGATAGCCCAGCCCGGGACAGGATTTATCCCGGGATAACCCATCCCGGGGTATGATTTATCCCGGATAACCCATCCCATCCCGCGGCTGTGGCAGGTCGGTGCGGGTGGCCATGGAGGCGCTGGACCAGCTGCTGCTGGCCGTGCTGGGATAGCCCAGCCCGGGACAGGATTTATCCCGGGATAACTGATCATGGGACAGGGTTTATCCCGGGATAACCGGTCCCAGGGTGTGATTTATCCCGGATAACCCATCCCATCCCGCGGCTGTGGCAGGTCGGTGCGGGTGGCCATGGAGGCGCTGGACCAGCTGCTGCTGGCGTGCCACTGCCAGAGCATCAACCTGTTCGTGGAGAGCTTCCTCACCATGGTGGCCAAACTGCTCGAGTCCGACAAGCCCGACCTGCAGATCCTGGGCACCAACTCCGTGAGCGAGAAAATGGGGAAAAAACGGGCAAAAACGGGCAAAAACGGGGAAAAAAGTTATGGGGAAAATGGCTGAAAATCTGGGGAAAATGTGGGTAAAAAATGGGGGGAAATGGGTAAAAAATGGGGGGGAAAATGGGGAATTGCTGCTCCGGAGTCCGACAAGCCCGACCTGCAGATCCTGGGCACCAACTCCGTGAGGAAACGGGGAAAAGGGGGAGAAAACGGGCAGAAACGGGGAAAAAGTGATGGGGAAAATGGCTGAAAATCTGGGGAAAATGTGGGTAAAAAATGGGGGGAAAATGGGTAAAAAATGGGGGGAAAATGGGTAAAAAATGGGTAAAAAATGGGGAATTGCTGCTCCGGAGTCCGACAAGCCCGACCTGCAGATCCTGGGCACCAACTCCGTGAGGAAACGGGGAAAAGGGGGAGAAAACGGGCAGAAACGGGGAAAAAGTGATGGGGAAAATGGCTGAAAATCTGGGGAAAATGTGGGTAAAAAATGGGGGGAAAATGGGTAAAAAATGGGGGGAAAATGGGTAAAAAATGGGTAAAAAATGGGGAATTGCTGCTCCGGAGTCCGACAAGCCCGACCTGCAGATCCTGGGCACCAACTCCGTGAGTGAGAGAATGGGGGAAAAACGGGGGAAAATGGGAAAAAAAATGGAGAAATTTGAGAAAACGGGGGAAAAAAAGAGAAAAAAAAAAAAGGGGGTAGAAATGGGGGAAAGGATGGGAGGAAATGGGGGAAAATGGGGAATTGCTGCTCTCGAGTCCGACAAGCCCGACCTGCAGATCCTGGGGACAAACTCCGTGAGGAAACGGGGAAAATGGGGAAAAAACGGGCAGAAACGGGGAAAAAGTTATGGGGAAAATGGCTGAAAATCAGGGGAAAATGTGGGTAAAAAATGGGGGGAAAATGGGTAAAAAATGGGGGGAAAATGGGGAATTGCTGCTCTCGAGTCCGAAAAGCCCGACCTGCAGATCCTGGGGACAAACTCCGTGAGAAAATGGGGAAAAATGGGGGAAAAATGGGCAAAAATGGGGAAAAAACTATGGAGAAAAATGGGGAAAGAACAGGAAAAAATGGGTAAAAAATTGGGAAAAAAATGGGGGGAAATGGGGAAAATGGGGAATTGCTGCTCTCGAGTCCGACAAGCCCGACCTGCAGATCCTGGGGACAAACTCCGTGAGAAAATGGGGAAAACATGGGCAAAAATGGGGAAAAACAGGGGAAATGGGAAAAAACAATATGGAATAAAATCGGGTAAAAATGGGGTAAAAAATGGGGTTAAAAATGGGGAGTTTCTGCTCTTGAGTCTGACAAGCCCGACCTGCAGATCCTGGGCACCAACTCCGTGAGCAGGAAATGGGGAAAAACCTGGGAAAAACGGGGAAAAATGGAAAAAAAAAAAGTAAAAATGGGGAAAGAAGAGGAAAATATGGGTAAAAAATTGGGAAAAATGGGGGGAAATGGGCAAAAATGGGAAAAAAACAGGTGAAATGGGAAAAAAAAAAACTATGGGAAAAAACTGGGTAAAAATGGGGGAAAAATGGGTTAAAAATGGGGGGGAAATGGGGGAAAAAAAATGGGCAATTGCTGCTCTCGAGTCTGCCAACCTGACCTGCAAATCTTGGGAACCAACTCTGTGAGAAAAGGGGGAAAAATGGGCAAAAATGGGGGGAAACAGGAAAAAAACAATATGGAAAAAATTGGGGAAAGAACAGGGAAAAAATGGGGGAAAAAATGGGGGGAAATGGGGAATTTCTGCTCTCGAGTGTGACAAGCCCGACCTGCAGATCCTGGGGACAAACTCCGCGAGTGGGAAACGGGGAAAAATGGGCAAAAATGGGGAAAAAAACATGGAAAAAAATGGGGAAAGAACAGGGCAAAATGGGGAAAAATGGGAGAAAAAATGGGGGGAAAAGGGGGAATTGCTGCTCTCAAGTCCGACAAGCCCGACCTGTTCTGGGAACAAACTCTGTGTGTGAGAAAATGGGGAAAAATGGGCAAAAATGGGAAAAATTTTATGGAAAAACAGGGGGGTTGAAACAGGGGAATTCCTGCAAAAAAATGAGGGGAAAAATAGGAGGAAAAGATGGGGGAAAACTGGGAAAAAACGGGGGAAAAATGGGGGGGAAATGGGGGAAATATTGGAGAATTCCTGGGGAAAAAATGGGGGAAAATAGGGGGAAATATTGGAGAATTCCTGGGAAAAAAATGGGGAAAATAGGAGGAAATATTGGAGAATTCCTGGGAAAAAAATGGGGAAAATAGGGGGAAATATTGGAGAATTCCTGGGAAAAAAAATGGGGGAAATGGGGGAAATATTGGAGAATTCCTGGGAAAAAAATGGGGGAAAATAGGGGGAAATATTGGAGAATTCCTGGGAAAAAAATGGGGAAAATAGGGGGAAATATTGGAGAATTCCTGGGAAAAAAAATGGGGGAAATGGGGGAAATATTGGAGAATTCCTGGGAAAAAAATGGGGAAAATAGGAGGAAATATTGGAGAATTCCTGGGAAAAAAATGGGGGAAAATAGGGGGAAATATTGGAGAATTCCTGGGAAAAAAAATGGGGAAAATAGGGGGAAATATTGGAGAATTCCTGGGAAAAAAAATGGGGAAAATGGGGGAAATATTGGAGAATTCCTGGGAAAAAAAATGGGGAAAATGGGGGAAATATTGGAGAATTCCTGGGAAAAAAAATGGGGAAAATGGGGGAAATATTGGAGAATTCCTGGGAAAAAAATGGGGAAAATAGGGGGAAATATTGGAGAATTCCTGGGGAAAAAATGGGGGAAAATAGGGGGAAATATTGGAGAATTCCTGGGAAAAAAAATGGGGAAAATAGGGGGAAATATTGGAGAATTCCTGGGAAAAAAAATGGGGAAAATAGGGGGAAATATTGGAGAATTCCTGGGAAAAAAATGGGGAAAATAGGGGGAAATATTGGAGAATTCCTGGGAAAAAAAATGGGGAAAATAGGGGGAAATATTGGACAATTCCTGGGAAAAAAAATGGGGAAAATAGGGGGAAATATTGGAGAATTCCTGGGAAAAAAAATGGGGAAAATAGGGGGAAATATTGGAGAATTCCTGGGAAAAAAATGGGGAAAATAGGGGGAAATATTGGAGAATTCCTGGGAAAAAAATGGGGAAAATAGGGGGAAATATTGGAGAATTCCTGGGAAAAAAATGGGGGAAAATAGGGGAAATATTGGAGAATTCCTGGGAAAAAAAATGGGGAAAATGGGGGAAATATTGGAGAATTCCTGGGAAAAAAAATGGGGGAAAATAGGGGGAAATATTGGAGAATTCCTGGGGAAAAAATGGGGGAAAATAGGGGGAAATATTGGAGAATTCCTGGGAAAAAAAATGGGGAAAATAGGGGGAAATATTGGAGAATATCTGGGAAAAAAATGGGGGAAATATTGGAGAATTCCTGGGAAAAAAATGGGGAAAATAGGGGGAAATATTGGAGAATTCCTGGGAAAAAAAATGGGGAAAATAGGGGGAAATATTGGAGAATTCCTGGGAAAAAAAATGGGGGAAAATGGGGGAAATATTGGAGAATTCCTGGGAAAAAAAATGGGGGAAATGGGGGAAATATTGGAGAATTCCTGGGAAAAAAAATGGGGAAAATAGGGGGAAATATTGGAGAATTCCTGGGAAAAAAAATGGGGAAAATGGGGGAAATATTGGAGAATTCCTGGGGAAAAAAATGGGGGAAATGGGGGAAATATTGGAGAATTCCTGGGAAAAAATGGGGAAAATAGGGGGAAATATTGGATAATTCCTGGGAAAAAAAATGGGGGAAAATAGGGGGAAATATTGGAGAATTCCTGGGAAAAAAATGGGCGAAATGGGGGAAATATTGGAGAATTCCTGGGAAAAAAAATGGGGAAAATAGGGGGAAATATTGGAGAATTCCTGGGAAAAAAATGGGGAAAATAGGGGGAAATATTGGAGAATTCCTGGGAAAAAAAATGGGGGAAATGGGGGAAATATTGGAGAATTCCTGGGAAAAAATGGGGAAAATAGGGGGAAATATTGGAGAATTCCTGGGAAAAAAATGGGGGAAATAGGGGGAAATATTGGAGAATTCCTGGGAAAAAAAATGGGGGAAAATAGGGGGAAATATTGGAGAATTCCTGGGGGAAAAAGGGGAAGTTCCCGGGAAAAACCAGGGAAAGTCTGAAAATTTCCAATCTAGGGCAGAATTCTGGGCAATTTTTGGGGGTGAATTTTCTGGCAATTTTTGGGGCCATTTTTTCCCCAAAAACCCGAGAATTCTCAATTTGTGGGAGAATTCCGGGTGATCTTCGGGATGATTTTTTGGGGTGATTTTCACCACCATTTTTCCAGCAATTTTTTCTCCCAAAACCTGAAAATTCTTAATTTAGGGCAGAATTCCAGGTGATTTTCAGGGTGATTTTGGGGGGAAATTTTTCCTTGAAAAATCTGGAAATTCCCAATTTAGGGCAGAATTCCAGGTGATTTTCAGGGTGATTTTTGGGGGAAAATTTTCCTTGAAAAACCTGAAAATTCCCAATTTAGGGCAGAATTCCAGGTGATTTTCAGGATGATTTTTGGGGGGAAATTTTTCCTTGAAAAATCTGGAAATTCCCAATTTAGGGCAGAATTCCAGGTGATTTTCAGGGTGATTTTTGGGGGAAAATTTTCCTTGAAAAACCTGAAAATTCCCAATTTAGGGCAGAATTCTGCGCGGTTTTGAGGGCGAATTTTTTGGGTGATTTTCAGGGCCATTTTTCCCAAAAAACCCTGAAAATTCCCAATTTAGGGCAGAATTCTCGGTGATTTTCAGGGACGATTTTGGGGGCAATTTTTTCTGGAAAAGTCTGGAAACTCCCAATTTTGGGTGGAATTCTGGGCGACTTTTGGGGCCATTCTCGGGGTGATTTTCACGGCCATTTTTCCAGCTATTTTTTCCCAAAAACCTGAAAATTTCCCAATTTTGGGTGGAATTCTGGGCGATTTTTGGGGCCATTCTTGGGGTGATTTTCACGGCCATTTTTCCAGCTATTTTTTCCCAAAAACCTGAAAATTTCCCAATTTTGGGTGGAATTCTGGGCGATTTTTGGGGCGATTTTTGGGGCGTTTTTCCCGGGGATTTTTTCCGGCCGTCCCGGTGGCAATTCCCGTTTTTTGCCCCGGTTTTTGGCAGTTTGTGAAGTTTGCCAACATCGAGGAGGACACGCCCTCGTACCACCGCAGCTACGACTTCTTCGTGTCGCGCTTCAGCGAGATGTGCCACTCCGACCACGGCGACCCCGACGTCAGGGACAGGTACTGGGGCAGCACTGGGGAAAATACCGGCAAAAATGGGAAAACTACCAGGAAAAATGGGAAAAACTACCGGGAAAAATGGGGAAAACTACCAGGGAAAATGGGAAAAACTACCGGGAAAAATGGGGAAAACTACCAGGGAAAATGGGGAAAACTACCAGGGAAAATGGGGGAAAATACCAGGAAACATGGGGAAAACTACCGGGAAAAATGGGGAAACTACCAGGGAAAATGGGAAAAACTACCGGGAAAAATGGGAAAACTACCAGGAAAAATGGGGAAACTACCAGGGAAAATGGGAAAAACTACCGGGAAAAATGGGGAAAACTACCAGGAAAAATGGGGAAAAACTACCAGGAAAAATGGGAAAACTACCAGGAGAAATGGGGAAAACTAGCAGGAAAAATGGGGAAAACTATCAGGAAAAATGGGAAAAACTACCAGGAAAAATGGGGAAAAACTACTGGGAAACATGGGAAAAACTACCAGGGAAAATGGGGAAAAACTACCAGGAGAAATGGGGAAAATGCATGGGAAAACAATGGGAAAAACTACCAGGGAAAATGGGAAAAACTACCGGGAAAAATGGGAAAAACAACCAGGAAAAATGGGGAAAACTAGCAGGAAACATGGGGAAAACTACCCAGAAAAATGGGGAAAATGCATGGGAAAACAATGGGAAAAACTACCAGGGAAAATGGGAGAAACTACCAGAGAAAATGGGGAAAACTACCAGGAAAAATGGGAAAACTACCAGGAGAAATGGGGAAAACTAGCAGGAAAAATGGGGAAAACTATCAGGAAAAATGGGAAAAACTACCGGGAAACATGGGGAAAAATACCAGGAAACATGGGGAAAACTACCGGGGAAAATGGGAAAAATACCAGGAAACATGGGGAAAACTACCAGGAAAAACGGGAAAACTACCAGGAGAAATGGGGAAAACTAGCAGGAAAAATGGGAAAAACTACCAGGGAAAATGGGAAAAACTACCAGGAAAAATGGGGAAAAACTACCGGGAAACATGGGAAAAACTACCAGGGAAAATGGGGAAAACTACCGGGAAAAATGGGAAAAACAACCAGGAAAAATGGGGAAAACTACCAGGAAACATGGGGAAAATTACCAGGGAAAATGGGGAAAATTACCAGGGAAAATGGGGAAAACTACCAGGAAAAATGGGTAAAATGCATGGGAAAGCAATGGGAAAAACTACCGGGAAAAATGGGAAAAACTACCAGGAAACATGGGGAAAACTACCAGGGAAAAATGGGAAAAACTACCAGGGAAAATGGGGAAAAACTACCAGGGAAAATGGGGAAAACTACGAGGAAAAATGGGAAAAACTACGAGGAAAAATGCGGGAAACGCATGGGAAATCAATGGGAAAAACTACCAGGAAAAATGGGGAAAAACTACCGGGAAACATGGGGAAAAACTACCAGGGAAAATGGGGAAAACTACCAGGAAAAATGGGAAAAACTACCAGGGAAAATGGGGAAAACTACCGGGAAACATGGGGAAACTACCAGGGAACATGGGGAAAATGCATGGGAAAACAATGGGAAAAACTACCAGGGAAAATGGGAAAAACTACCGGGAAAAATGGGGAAAATTGAAAAAATTTACCGGGAAAAATGGGGGAAACACGTGGGAAAACAATGGGAAAATATACCAGGAAACATGGGGAAAACTACCAGGAAACATGGGGAAAATTGAAAAAATTTACCGGGAAAAATGGGGGAAACACGTGGGAAAACAATGGGAAAAACTACCAGGAAAAATGGGGAAAACTACCAGGAAAAATGGGGAAAACTACCAGGGAACATGGGGAAAATTACCAGGGAAAACAATGGGAAAAACTACCAGGGAACATGGGGAAAACTACCGGGAAAAATGGGGAAAACTACCAGGAAAAATGGGGAAAACTACCAGGAAAAATGGGGAAAACTACCGGGAAAAATGGGAAAAACTACCAGGAAAAATGGGGAAAATGCATGGGAAAATGGGAAAAACTACCAGGGAAAATGGGGGAAACTACCAGTGAAAATGGGAAAAACTACCAGGAAAAATGGGTAAAATGCATGGGAAAACAATGGGAAAAACTACCAGGGAAAATGGGAAAAACTACCAGGAAACATGGGAGAAATGCGTGGGAAAACAATGGGGAAAACTACCAGGAAACATGGGGAAAACTACCAGGGAAAATGGGAAAAACTACCAGGGAAAATGGGGAAAATGCATGGGAAAACAATGGGAAAAACTGCCGGGAAAAATGGGGAAAACTATCAGGAAACATGGGAAAAACTACCAGGGAAAAATGGGAAAGACTACCAGGAAAATGGGGAAAACTACCAGGAAACATGGGAAAAACTACCAGGAAAAACGGGGAAAATGCATGGGAAAACAATGGGAAAAACTACCAGGAAACATGGGGAAAACTACCAGGAAAAATGGGAAAAACTACCAGGAAACATGGGAAAAACTACCAGGAAACATGGGAAAAACTACCAGGGAAAATGGGAAAAACTACCAGGAAAAATGGGGAAAAACTACCAGGAGAAACGGGGAAAATGCATGGGAAAACAATGGGAAAAACTACCAGGGAAAATGGGGAAAAACAACCGGGAAACATGGGGAAAACTACCAGGGAAAAATGGGAAAAACTACCAGGAAAAATGGGAAAAACTACCAGGGAAAATGGGGAAAACTACGAGGAAAAATGGGAAAAACTACGAGGAAAAATGCGGGAAACGCATGGGAAATCAATGGGAAAAACTACCAGGAAAAATGGGGAAAAACTACCGGGAAACATGGGGAAAAACTACCAGGGAAAATGGGAAAAACTACCAGGAAAAATGGGGAAAACTACCAGGGAAAATGGGGAAAACTACCGGGGAAAATGGGAAAAATTACCAGGGAAAATGGGGAAAACTACCAGGGAAAATGGGGAAAACTACCAGGAAAAATGGGGAAAACTACCAGGGAAAATGGGAAAAACTACCAGGAAAAATGGGAAAAACTACCAGGGAAAATGGGGAAAACTACCGGGGAAAATGGGAAAAATTACCAGGGAAAAAGGGGAAAACTACCAGGAGAAACGGGGAAAATGCATGGGAAAACAATGGGAAAAACTACCAGGAAAAATGGGGAAAAACTACCGGGGAAAATGGGGAAAACTACCAGGAAAAATGGGGAAAAACTAGCAGGGAAAATGGGTAAAATGCATGGGAAAACAATGGGAAAAACAACCGGGAAAAATGGGAAAAACTACCAGGAAAAATGGGGAAAACTACCAGGAGAAACGGGGAAAATACATGGGAAAACAATGGGAAAAACTACCAGGGAAAAATGGGAAAACTACAGGGAAACATGGGAAAAACTACCAGGGAAAATGGGTAAAATGCATGGGAAAACAATGGGAAAAACAACCAGGGAAAATGGGAAAAACTACCAGGGAAAATGGGTAAAATGCATGGGAAAACAATGGGAAAAACAACCAGGGAAAATGGGAAAAACTACCAGGGAAAATTGGGGAAAACTACCGGGAAACATGGGGAAACTACCAGGGAAAATGGGGAAAATGCATGGGAAAACAATGGGAAAAACTACCAGGGAAAATGGGAAAAACTACCGGGAAAAATGGGGAAAATTGAAAAAATTTACCGGGAAAAATGGGGGAAACACGTGGGAAAACAATGGGAAAAACTACCAGGAAACATGGGGAAAACTACCAGGAAAAATGGGGAAAATTCAAAAAATTTACCGGGAATAATGGGGGAAACGCATGGGAAAACAATGGGAAAAACTACCAGGAAAAATGGGAAAAACTACCAGGGAAACATGGGGAAAAACTGCCAGGAAACATGGGGAAAATTGAAAAAATTTACCGGGAAAAATGGGGGAAACACGTGGGAAAACAATGGGAAAAACTACCAGGAAAAATGGGGAAAACTACCAGGAAAAATGGGGAAAACTACCAGGGAACATGGGGAAAATTACCAGGGAAAACAATGGGAAAAACTACCAGGGAACATGGGGAAAACTACCGGGAAAAATGGGGAAAACTACCAGGAAAAATGGGGAAAACTACCAGGAAAAATGGGGAAAACTACCGGGAAAAATGGGAAAAACTACCAGGAAAAATGGGGAAAATGCATGGGAAAATGGGAAAAACTACCAGGGAAAATGGGGGAAACTACCAGTGAAAATGGGAAAAACTACCAGGAAAAATGGGTAAAATGCATGGGAAAACAATGGGAAAAACTACCAGGGAAAATGGGAAAAACTACCAGGAAACATGGGAGAAATGCGTGGGAAAACAATGGGGAAAACTACCAGGAAACATGGGGAAAACTACCAGGGAAAATGGGAAAAACTACCAGGAGAAATGGGGAAAATGCATGGGAAAACAATGGGAAAAACTGCCGGGAAAAATGGGGAAAACTATCAGGAAACATGGGAAAAACTACCAGGGAAAAATGGGAAAGACTACCAGGAAAATGGGGAAAACTACCAGGAAACATGGGAAAAACTACCAGGAAAAACGGGGAAAATGCATGGGAAAACAATGGGAAAAACTACCAGGAAACATGGGGAAAACTACCAGGAAAAATGGGAAAAACTACCAGGAAACATGGGAAAAACTACCAGGAAAAATGGGGAAAACTACCAGGAAAAATGGGGAAAACTACCAGGAAAAATGGGGAAAACTACCAGAAGAAACGGGGAAAATGCATGGGAAAACAATGGGAAAAACTACCAGGAAAAATGGGGAAAACTACCAGGAAAAATGGGGAAAACTACCAGGAAAAATGGGGAAAAACTACCGGGAAACAATGGGGAAAACTACCAGGAAAAATGGGAAAAACTACCAGGGAACATGGGGGAAAACTACAGGGAAAAGAACTGGGGAGAAGGGGAAAAATGGCAGGGAAAACCAAAAGGAAAAATGGGAAAAGACACGAAAAAAGGATTGGGAAAACAGTGGGAAAAGAATTTGGGATTTTAGGATCAGGAAGGGATTTGGGGCTGCGGAAATAATTTGGGCTCGGGAAAGGATTCGAGGTTGGGAGAAGATCTGGGATTGCCAGAAGTTGGAATCCAGACGAGATTTGGGAGCAGGAAGGGAATTTGGGATCGGGAAGGGATTTGGGATTTGGGGAAAGAATTTGGGATCTGGAAGGAATTTGGGATCGGGAGAAGGTTTGGGATCAGGAAGGGGTTTGGGGTCGGGAAGGGATTTGAAAGCAGAAAAAGAATTTGGGATCGGGAAGGGATTTGGTTTTTGGAAAAGAGTTTGGGACTGGGAAGGGATTCAGGATTTGGGGAAAGAATTTGGGATCTGGAAGGAATTTGGGATCAGGAGAAGGTTTGGGATCAGGAAGGGATTTGAAAGCAGAAAAGGAATTTGGGATCAGGCAGGCATCAGGAGAAGGTTGTGGGGTCGGGAAAAGAATTTGGAATGGGGAAAAAAATTTGGGATCAAGAAAGGATTTGGGATGGAGAAAGGATTTGAATTTGGAAAAAGATTCTGGGATTGGGAAATGAATGTGGGATCGGGAAGGGATTTGAAAGCAGAAAAAGAATTTGGGATCGGGAAGGGATTTGGGATCAGGAGAAGGTTTGGGATCGGGAAGGGATTTGGGATTGGGAAGGGATTTGGTTTTTGGAAAAGAGTTTGGGATTGGGAAGGGATTTAGGATTTGGGAAAGGAATTTGGGATCTGGAAGGAATTTGGGATCTGGAAGGAATTTGGGATCAGGAGAAGGTTTGGGATCAGGAAGGGGTTTGGGGTCAGGAAGGGATTTGAAAGCAGAAAAGGAATTTGGGATCAGGGAGGCATCAGGAGAAGGTTGTGGGATCAGGAAAAGAATTTGGAATGGGGAAAAAAATCTGGGATCAAGAAGCGATTTGGGATGGAGAAAGGATTTGGATTTGGAAAAAGATTCTGGGATCGGGAAATGAATGTGGGGTCGGGAAGGGGTTTGGGATCGGGAAGGGATTTGGGATCGGGAAGGGATTTGGTTTTTGGAAAAGAGTTTGGGATTGGGAAGGGATTTAGGATTTGGGAAAGGAATTTGGGATCTGGAAGGAATTTGGGATGGGGAGAAGGTTTGGGATCAGGAAGGGGTTTGGGGTCAGGAAGGGATTTGAAAGCAGAAAAGGAATTTGGGATCAGGGAGGCATCAGGAGAAGGTTGTGGGATCAGGAAAAGAATTTGGAATGGGGAAAAAAATCTGGGATCAAGAAGGGATTTGGGATCGAAAAAGGATTTGAATTTGGAAAAAGATTCTGGGATTGGGAAATGAATGTGGGGTCGGGAAGGGATTTGAAAACAGAAAAAGAATTTGGGATCGGGAAGGGATTTGGGATCGGGATTTGGTTTTTGGAAAAGAGTTTGGGATTGGGAAGGGATTCAGGATTTGGGGAAAGAATTTGGGATCTGGAAGGAATTTGGGATGGGGAGAAGCTTTGGGATCAGGAAGGGGTTTGGGGTCAGGAAGGGATTTGAAAGCAGAAAAGGGATTTGGGATCAGGGAGGCATCAGGAGAAGGTTGTGGAATCGGGAAAAGAATTTGAAATGGGGAAAAAAATTTGGGATCAAGAAAGGATTTGGGATGGAGAAAGGATTTGAATTTGGGAAAAGATTCTGGGGTTGGGAAATGAATGTGGGATCGGGAAGGGATTTGAAAGCAGAAAAAGAATTTGGGATCGGGAAGGGATTTGGGATTGGGAAGGGATTTGGTTTTTGGAAAAGAGTTTGGGATTGGGAAGGGATTTGGGATTTGGGGAAAGAATTTGGGATCTGGAAGGAATTTGGGATTGGGAGAAGGTTTGGGGTCAGGAAGGGATTTGAAAGCAGAAAAGGAATTTGGGATCAGGGAGGCATCAGGAAAAGGTTGTGGGATCAGGAAAAGAATTTGGAATGGGGAAAAAAATCTGGGATCAAGAAGCGATTTGGGATGGAGAAAGGATTTGGATTTGGAAAAAGATTCTGGGATTGGGAAATGAATGTGGGATCGGGAAGGGATTTGGGATTGGGAAGGGATTTGGTTTTTGGAAAAGAGTTTGGGATTGGGAAGGGATTTGGGATTTGGGAAAAGAATTTGGGATCTGGAAGGAATTTGGGATCAGGAAGGGGTTTGGGGTCAGGAAGGGATTTGAAAGCAGAAAAGGAATTTGGGATCAGGGAGGCATCAGGAGAAGGTTGTGGGGTCGGGAAAAGAATTTGGAATGGGGAAAAAAATTTGGGATCAAGAAGGGATTTGGGATGGAGAAAGGATTTGAATTTGGAAAAAGATTCTGGGATTGGGAAATGAATGTGGGGTCGGGAAGGGATTTGAAAGCAGAAAAAGAATTTGGGATCGGGAAGGGA
The DNA here is from genome assembly GCF_027887145.1 of Ammospiza caudacuta. Classification (NCBI taxonomy): domain Eukaryota; kingdom Metazoa; phylum Chordata; class Aves; order Passeriformes; family Passerellidae; genus Ammospiza; species Ammospiza caudacuta. Next base: position 117,138,226 of record NC_080595.1, on the reverse strand, counting down.
TTTGGGATCAGGAGAAGGTTTGGGATCGGGAAGGGATTTGGGATTGGGAAGGGATTTGGTTTTTGGAAAAGAGTTTGGGATTGGGAAGGGATTTAGGATTTGGGAAAGGAATTTGGGATCTGGAAGGAATTTGGGATCTGGAAGGAATTTGGGATCAGGAGAAGGTTTGGGATCAGGAAGGGGTTTGGGGTCAGGAAGGGATTTGAAAGCAGAAAAGGAATTTGGGATCAGGCAGGCATCAGGAGAAGGTTGTGGGATCAGGAAAAGAATTTGGAATGGGGAAAAAAATTTGGGATCAAGAAAGGATTTGGGATGGAGAAAGGATTTGAATTTGGAAAAAGATTCTGGGATTGGGAAATGAATGTGGGGTCGGGAAGGGATTTGAAAGCAGAAAAAGAATTTGGGATCGGGAAGGGATTTGGGATCGGGAAGGGATTTGGGATCGGGAGAACATTTGGGGTCAGGAAGGGATTTGGATTTTGGAAAAGAGTTTGGGATTGGGAGAAAAAATTAGGATTGGGAAAAGAATTTGGGATTTGGAAAAGAATTTAGGATAAGGAAAGGAATTTGGGATTGGGAGAAGATTTTGGGATCAGGAAGGGATTTGGGATCGGGGAATATCCTAATTTCCAGGATCCGGATTTCCGGGATCCGGGGCCTGCAGGGCGTGGTGCGGGATCGGGCTGGGATTTGGGGTCGGGTAAATCCCAATTCCCGGGTTTTCTGGATTTCCAGGATCCGGATGTCGGGGATCCGGGGCCTGCAGGGCGTGGTGCGGGATTGGGATGGGATTTGGGATTGGGAAGGGATTTGGGATCAGGGTGGGATTTGGGATAATTTATCCATCCCAATTCCAGGATCCGGATGTCGAGGATCCGGGGCCTGCGGGGCGTGGTGCGGGTTCGGGATGGGATTTGGGGTTCCCATGGAATTCCCGGGTTTTCTGGATGTCGGGGATCCGGGGCCTGCGGGGCGTGGTGCGGGATCAGGATGGGATTTGGGATTCCCATGGAATTCCCGGGTTTTATGGATTTCCAGGATCCGGATGTCGGGGATCCGGGGCCTGCGGGGCGTGGTGCGGGATCAGGATGGGATTTGGGGTTCCCATGGAATTCCCGGGTTTTCTGGATTTCCCGGGTTTTCTGGATTTCCAGGATCCGGATGTCGAGGATCCGGGGCCTGCGGGGCGTGGTGCGGGATCGGGCTGGGATTTGGGGTCGGGTAAATCCCAATTCCCGGGTTTTCTGGATTTCCAGGATCCGGATGTCGGGGATCCGGGGCCTGCAGGGCGTGGTGCGGGATCGGGATGGGATTTGGGATTCCCATGGAATTCCCGGGTTTTCTGGATTTCCCGGGTTTTCTGGATTTCCAGGATCCGGATGTCGGGGATCCGGGGCCTGCAGGGCGTGGTGCGGGATCGGGATGGGATTTGGGGTTCCCATGGAATTCCCGGGTTTTCTGGATTTCCCGGGTTTTCTGGATTTCCAGGATCCGGATGTCGGGGATCCGGGGCCTGCGGGGCGTGGTGCGGGATCGGGATGGGATTTGGGGTCGGGTAAATCCCAATTCCCGGGTTTTCTGGATTTCCAGGATCCGGATGTCGGGGATCCGGGGCCTGCGGGGCGTGGTGTGGGATCGGGATGGGATTTGGGATCGGGTAAATCCCAATTCCCGGATTTCCAGGATCCGGATGTCGGGGATCCGGGGCCTGCGGGATCTGGATGGGATTTGGGATCGGGTAAATCCCAATTCCCGGGTTTTCTGGATTTCCAGGATCCGGGGCCTGCGGGGCGTGGTGCGGGATCGGGATGGGATTTGGGGTCGGGTAAATCCCAATTCCCGGGTTTTCTGGATTTCCAGGATCCGGATGTCGGGGATCCGGGGCCTGCAGGGCGTGGTGCGCAAGACGGTGAACGACGAGCTGCAGGCCAACATCTGGGAGCCGCAGCACATGGACAAGATCGTGCCCTCGCTGCTCTTCAACCTCCAGCACGCGCACAGGTCGGCAAAAAACACGGGCAGATCACGGGGATCTCATGGGAATGGCACGGGGATCGCACGGGAATGGCACGGGAATTTCATGGGAATGGCACGGGGATTGCACGGGCATTGCACGGGGATTTCATGGGAATGGCACGGGGATTGCACGGGCATTGCACGGGGATTTCATGGGAATGGCACGGGGATTTCATGGGGATCTCATGGGAATGGCACGGGGATCGCATGGGGATCTCATGGGAATGGCACGGGGATCGCATGGGGATCTCATGGGAATGGCACGGGGATTGCACAGGAATGGCACGGGGATTTCATGGGGATTGCACAGGAATTTAATGGGGATCTCATGGGAATGGCACGGGGATTTCATAGGGATTTCATGGGAATGGCACGGGGATTGCACGGGGATTTCATGGGAATGGCACGGGGATCGCATGGGGATCTCATGGGAATGGCACGGGGATCTCATGGGGATCTCATGGGAATGGCACGGGGATTGCACGGGCATTGCACGGGGATTTCATGGGAATGGCACGGGGATCTCATGGGGATTTCATGGGAATGGCACGGGGATTGCACAGGAATGGCACGGGGATTTCATGGGGATTGCACAGGAATTTAATGGGGATCTCATGGGAATGGCATGGGGATTTCATAGGGATTTCATGGGAATGGCACGGGGATTGCACGGGCATTGCACGGGAATTTCATGGGAATGGCACGGGGATCTCATGGGGATTTCATGGGAATGGCACGGGCATTGCACGGGAATTTCATGGGAATGGCACGGGGATTTCATGGGGATCTCATGGGAATGGCACGGGCATTGCACGGGAATTTCATGGGAATGGCACGGGGATTTCATGGGGATCTCATGGGAATGGCACGGGCATTGCACGGGAATTTCATGGGAATGGCACGGGGATCTCATGGGGATTTCATGGGAATGGCACGGGGATCTCATGGGGATTTCATGGGAATGGCACGGAGATTTCATGGGGATCTCATGGGAATGGCACGGGGATTTCATGGGGATCTCATGGGAATGGCACGGGGATCTCATGGGGATTGCACGGGAATGGCACGGGGATCTCATGGGGATTTCATGGGAATGGCACGGGGATCTCATGGGGATCTCATGAGAATTGCACAGGGATTTCATGGGGATCTCATGGGGATCTCATGGGAATGGCACGGGGATTTCACGGGCATTGCACGGGAATTGCATGGGGATTTCATGGGGATTGCACGGGAATTTAATGGGGATTTCATTGGAATTTCATGGGGATTTCACGGGCATTGCACGGGGATTTCATGGGGATCTCATGGGAATGGCACGGGGATTTCATGGGCATTGCACGGATATTTCATGGGAATGGCACTGGGATTTCACGGGGATTTTCCGGGAATTCGGGAGCGTGGGAAGGGCTGGGAAGGGGAATTGCTAAGGAGGGTTTGGGTTTGGGGTGGGAAAAGTGGGGATGGGGTGGAGAAAGTGGGGATGGGGAGGGCAATATGGGAATGGGGTGGAAAATCATTCCCGTCATTCCCATTGCCATCATTCATTCCCATTCCCCTTCCCATTATTTCCATTAATCCCATTCTTTATTCCCCTTCTCATTGCCACTCCCATTCCCCGTTCCCATTCCTGCTTTCCCCGCCCTTCCCGTTACCGATCCCTTTACCGTTATTCCCACCGTTGTCACTGTTCCCGTTCCTTTGCCCACTCCTTTTCCCAACCCCGTTACAATTCCTGCTCCTATTCCTGCTCCCGTTATTCCCGTTATTCCCGTTATTCCCGTTATTCCCATTCCCATCATTCCCATTCCCATTTCCGTTCCCATTCCCGTTCTCGCTCTGTTCCCCTTCCCGTTTTTCCCCGCTGTTAATCCTGTTCCCATTCCCCTTCCCACTCCTGTTATTCCCATTATTCCCGTTATTGCTGTTCCCATTATTCCCGCTCCCCGTCCCCACGGCCATTCCCATGTTCCCCATTCCCGTTATTCCCATTATTTCCATTGTCATTCCCATCATTCCCCTTGTTCCCCTCACCGGTTTCCCGTTGTTTTTCCCTTTGTGCAGCCGCTCCCCGTCCCCACTGCCATTCCCATTATCATTCCCATTATTCCCGTTGTTTTTCCCATTGTTATTCCCATTGTCATTCCCGTTATCATTCCTGTTATCATTCCCATTATCATTCCCGTTATTATTCCCGTTATTCCCCTCACCGGTTTCCCGTTGCTTTCCCCTTTCTGCAGCCGCTCCCCGTCCCCATTCCCATTATCATTCCCATTATTTCCTTTGTTATTCCCGTTGTTATTCCCGTTCCCATTCCCGTTATCATTCCTGTTATCATTCCCATCATTCCCGTTATCATTCCCGTTATCATTCCCATTATTCCCACCATTCACATTCCCGTTGTTCCCCTCACTGGTTTCCCGTTGTTTTCCCCTTTCTGCAGCCGCTCCCCGTCCCCACTGCCATTCCCGTTATTCCCATTTCCATTCCCGTTACCATTCCCATCATTCCCGTTATTATTCCTGTTGTTCCCCTCACTGGTTTCCCATTGTTTTCCCCTTTGTGCAGCCGCTCCCCGTCCCCACTGCCATTCCCGTTATCATTCCCATTATTCCCATTATTCCCGGTGTTATTCCTGTTGTTATTTCTGTTCCCATTCCCGTTATCATTCCCGTTATTCCCATTCCTGTTGTTCCCGTCACTGATTTCCCGTTGCTTTCCCCTTCCTGCAGCCGCTCCCCGTCCCCATTCCCATTCCTGTTCTCATTCCCATTATTCCCATTGTTATTCCCGTTATCATTCCCATTATTCCCGTTGTTATTGCCGTTACCATTCCCGTTCCCGTTATCATTCCCATTGTTATCACTCCCGTTATCATTCCCGTTGTTACCTTCACGGGTTTCCTGTTCTTTCCCCGTTTCCGCAGCCGCCCCCCGTCCCCGCTGGCATTCCCACCATTCCCACCATTCCCATTATTCCCCATTCCCGTTATCATTCCCGTTATCACTCCCGTTATCATTCCCGTTATCATTCCCATTGTTCCCCTCACCGGTTTCCCGTTGTTTCCCCGTTTCTGCAGCCGCTCCCCGTCCCCGCTGCCATTCCCACCATTCCCATTATTCCCCATTCCAGTTACCATTCCCGTTATTACTCCCATTATCGTTCCCGTTATCGCTCCCGTTATCACTCCCGTTATCATTCCCGTTGTTCCCCTCACGGGTCTCCCGTTGTTTCCCGTTGTTTCCGCAGCCGCTCCCCGTCCCCGCTGCCATTCCCACCATTCCCATTATTCCCTATTCCCGTTATCATTCCCGTTATCATTCCCGTTATCATTCCCGTTATCACTCCCATTATCACTCCCGTTATCATTCGCGGCGTTCCCCTCACGGGTTTCCCGTTGTTTCCGCAGCCACTCCCCATCCCCGCTGCCATTCCCACCATTCCCATTATTCCCCATTCGCGTTATCATTCCCGTTATCATTCCCGTTATCACTCCCATTATCACTCCCGTTATCACTCCCGTTATCATTCGCGGCGTTCCCCTCACGGGTCTCCCGTTGTTTCCCGGTTTCCGCAGCCGCTGCCCGTCCCCGCTGCCATTCCCACCATTCCCATTATTCCCCATTCCCGTTACCATTCCCGTTATCACTCCCATTATCACTCCCATTGTTATCACTCCCATTGTTATCACTCCCGTTATCATTCGCGGCGTCCCCCTCACGGGTCTCCCGTTGTTTCCCGGTTTCCGCAGCCGCTGCCCGTCCCCGCTGCCATTCCCACCATTCCCATTATTCCCCATTCCCGTTATCATTCCCGTTATCACTCCCATTATCATTCCTGTTATCACTCCCGTTATCACTCCCGTTATCATTCGCGGCGTTCCCCTCACGGGTCTCCCGTTGTTTCCCCGGTTTCCGCAGCCGCTGCCCGTCCCCGCTGCCATTCCCACCATTCCCATTATTCCCCATTCCCGTTACCATTCCCGTTATCACTCCCATTATCACTCCCATTGTTATCACTCCCATTGTTATCACTCCCGTTATCATTCGCGGCGTCCCCCTCACGGGTCTCCCGTTGTTTCCCGGTTTCCGCAGCCGCTGCCCGTCCCCGCTGCCATTCCCACCATTCCCATTATTCCCCATTCCCGTTATCATTCCCGTTATCACTCCCATTATCATTCCTGTTATCACTCCCGTTATCACTCCCGTTATCATTCGCGGCGTTCCCCTCACGGGTGTCCCGTTGTTTCCCGGTTTCCGCAGCCGCTGCCCGTCCCCGCTGCAGCCGGCGGAGGCGCAGGAGGCGCAGGAGAGCCCCGGGGAGCTGGCGGAGCGCTGCCTGCGGGAGCTGCTGGGCCGGGCACAGTTCGGAAACATCAAAAACGCCCTCAGGCCCGTCCTCGTGTCAGTCACAGCTCCCAAAAATATGGGGGGGTTGGGGAAAAAAATGGCGATTTTGGGAAAAAATATGGGGGAGAAAATAGGGAGCCCCTGGGAGCGGGCGGAGCGCGGCCTGCGGGAGCTGCCGGGCCGGGCCCAGCTCGGCAACACCAAAATCGCCCTCAGGGCCCAACTGGTGTCTGTGAAATGTCAGAAATTCTGGGGGGAAATTGTGGGGATTTTGGGAAAAATTATGGGGGAGAAAATGGCAATTTATGGGGAAAAAATGGGGATTTCTGGGAGCCCGTGGGAGCGGGAGCTGCCGGGCCGGGCCCAGCTCGGCCACACCAAAATCGCCCTCAGGGCCCAACTGGTGTCTGTGAAATGTCAGAAATTCTGGGGGAAATTGTGGGGATTTTGGGAAAAATTATGGGGAAAAATGGGGATTTCTGGGGAAAAAATGGGGATTGCGGGGAGAAAATGGGGGTTTTTGGGAAAAATGGGGATTTATGAGGAGAAAATGGGGATTTCTGGGGGAGTCCCTGGGAGTGGGAGCTGCCGGGCCGGGCCCAGCTCGGCAACACCAAAATCGCCCTCAGGGCCCAACTGGTGTCAGTGAAATGTCAGAAATTGTGGGGGAAATTGTGGGGATTTTGGGAAAAATTATGGGGAAAAATGGGGATTTCTGGGGAGAAAATGGGGATTTCTGGGGAGAAAATGGGGATTTATGAGGAGAAAAAATGGGGATTTCTGGGGGAGCCCCCTCTGGGAGTGGGAGCTGCCGGGCCGGGCCCAGCTCGGCAACACCAAAAATGCCCTCAGGGCCCAACTGGTGTCAGTGAAATGTCCAGAAATTCTGGGGGAAATTGTGAGGATTTTGGGAAAAAATTATGGGGGAGAAAATGGGGATTTCTGGGGAAAAAATGGGGATTTCTGGGGAGAAAATGGGGATTTATGGGGAGAAAATGGCAATTTATGGGGAAAAAATGGGGATTTCTGGGCGCCCCTGGGAGCGGGCGGAGCGCGGCCTGCGGGAGCTGCCGGGCCGGGCCCAGCTCGACAACACCAAAATCGCCCTCAGGGCCCAACTGGTGTCAGTGAAATGTCAGAAATTGTGGGGGAAATTGTGGGGATTTTGGGAAAAATTATGGAGGAGAAAATGGGGATTTCTGGGGGAAAATGGGGATTTCTGGGGAAAAATGGGGATTTCTGGGGAAAAATGGGGATTTCTGGGGAGAAAATGGGGATTTCTGGGGAGCCCCTGGGAGCTGCCGGGCCGGGCCCAGCTCGGGAACACCAAAATCGCCCTCAGGGCCCAACTGGTGTCAGTGAAATGTCCCGAAATTCTGGGGGAAATTGTGGGGATTTTGGGAAAAATTATGGGGAAAAATGGGGATTTATGGGAAAAAATGGGGATTTTTGGGGAGAAAATGGGGATTTCAGGGGAGCCCCTGGGAGCGGGTGGAGCGCGGCCTGCGGGAGCTGCCGGGCCGGGCCCAGCTCGGCAACACCAAAATCGCCCTCAGGGCCCAACTGGTGTCAGTGAAATGTCAGAAATTCTGGGGGGAAATTGTGGGGATTTTGGGAAAAAAATATGGGGGAGAAAATGGGGATTTCTGGGGAAAAATGAGGATTTCTGGGGAAAAATAGGGGGCTTTCTGGGGAAAAAATGGGGATTTCTGGGGAGAAAATGGGGATTTATGGGGGAGCCCCCCCTGGGAGTGGGAGCTGCCGGGCCGGGCCCAGCTCGGGAACACCAAAATCGCCCTCAGGGCCCAACTGGTGTCAGTGAAATGTCAGAAATTCTGGGGGGAATTGTGGGGATTTTGGGAAAAATTATCGGGGAGAAAATGGGGATTTAGGGGGAAAAAATGGGGATTTCGGGGGAGAAAATGGGGATTTATGGGGAGCCCCTGGGAGCTGCCGGGCCGGGCCCAGCTCGGCAACATCAAAAACGCCCTCAGGGCCCAACTGGTGTCAGTGAAATGTCAGAAATTCTGGGGGAAATTGTGGGGATTTTGGGGAAAATTATGGGGAAAAATGGGGATTTATGGGGAGAAAATGGGGATTTCTGGGGAGAAAATGGGGATTTATGGGGAGAAAATGGTGATTTATGGGGGAGCCCCCCCTGGGAGTGGGAGCTGCCGGGCCGGGCCCAGCTCGGCAACACCAAAAATGCCCTCAGGGCCCAACTGGTGTCAGTGAAATGTCCAGAAATTCTGGGGGAAATTGTGAGAATTTTGGGAAAAAATTATGGGGGAGAAAATGGGGATTTATGAGGAAAAAATGGGGATTTCTGGGGAGAAAATGGGGATTTCTGGGGAAAAAATGGGGATTTCTGGGAGCCCCTGGGAGCGGGAGCTGCCGGGCCGGGCCCAGCTCGGCAACACCAAAATCGCCCTCAGGGCCCAACTGGTGTCAGTGAAATGTCCCGAAATTCTGGGGGAAATTGTGGGGATTTTGGGAAAAAAATATGGGGGAGAAAATGGGGATTTCTGGGGAAAAAATGGGGATTTCTGGGGAGAAAATGGGGGTTTTTGGGAAAAATGGGGATTTATGAGGAGAAAATGGGGATTTCTGGGGGAGTCCCTGGGAGTGGGAGCTGCCGGGCCGGGCCCAGCTCGGCAACACCAAAATCGCCCTCAGGGCCCAACTGGTGTCAGTGAAATGTCAGAAATTCTGGGGGAAATTGTGGGGATTTTGGGAAAAATTATGGAGGAGAAAATGGGGATTTCCGGGGAGAAAATGGGGATTTCTGGGGAAAAATGGGGATTTCTGGGGAGAAAATGGGGATTTCTGGGGAGCCCCTGGGAGCTGCCGGGCCGGGCCCAGCTCGGGAACAACAAAATCGCCCTCAGGGCCCAACTGGTGTCAGTGAAATGTCCCGAAATTCTGGGGGAAATTGTGGGGATTTTGGGAAAAATTATGGGGAAAAATGGGGATTTATGGGAAAAAATGGGGATTTTTGGGGAGAAAATGGCGATTTCTGGGGAGCCCCTGGGAGCGGGCGGAGCGCGGCCTGCGGGAGCTGCCCTGCCGGGCCCAGCTCGGCAACACCAAAAACGCCCTCAGGGCCCAACTGGTGTCAGTGAAATGTCCCGAAATTCTGGGGGAAATTGTGGGGATTTTGGGAAAAATTATGGGGAAAAATGGGGATTTATGGGGAAAAATGGGGATTTCTGGGGAAAAAATGGGGATTTTTGGGAGAAAATGGGGATTTATGAGGAGAAAATGGGGATTTATGGGGGAGCCCCTGGGAGCGGGAGCTGCCGGGCCGGGCCCAGCTCGGCAACACCAAAATCGCCCTCAGGGCCCAACTGGTGTCAGTGAAATGTCAGAAATTCTGGGGGAAATTGTGGGGATTTTGGGAAAAATTATGGGGAAAAATGGGGATTTCTGGGGAGAAAATGGGGATTTATGAGGAGAAAATGGGGATTTCTGGGGGAGCCCCCTCTGGGAGCGGGAGCTGCCGGGCCGGGCCCAGCTCGGCAACACCAAAAATGCCCTCAGGGCCCAACTGGTGTCAGTGAAATGTCCAGAAATTCTGGGGGAAATTGTGAGGATTTTGGGAAAAAATTATGGGGGAGAAAATGGGGATTTCTGGGGAAAAAATGGGGATTTCTGGGGAGAAAATGGGGATTTATGGGGAGAAAATGGCAATTTATGGGGAAAAAATGGGGATTTCTGGGCGCCCCTGGGAGCGGGCGGAGCGCGGCCTGCGGGAGCTGCCGGGCCGGGCCCAGCTCGACAACACCAAAATCGCCCTCAGGGCCCAACTGGTGTCAGTGAAATGTCAGAAACTGTGGGGGAAATTGCGGGGATTTTGGGAAAAATTATGGGGGAGAAAATGGGGATTTCTGGGGGAAAATGGGGATTTCTGGGGAAAAATAGGGGGATTTATGAGGAGAAAATGGGGATTTCTGGGGGAGCCCCCCCTGGGAGTGGGAGCTGCCGGGCCGGGCCCAGCTCGGCAACACCAAAATCGCCCTCAGGGCCCAACTGGTGTCAGTGAAATGTCAGAAATTGTGGGGGAAATTGTGGGGATTTTGGGAAAAATTATGGAGGAGAAAATGGGGATTTCTGGGGGAAAATGGGGATTTCTGGGGGAAAATGGGGATTTCTGGGGAAAAATGGGGATTTCTGGGGAAAAATGGGGATTTCTGGGGAGAAAATGGGGATTTCTGGGGAGCCCCTGGGAGCTGCCGGGCCGGGCCCAGCTCGGGAACACCAAAATCGCCCTCAGGGCCCAACTGGTGTCAGTGAAATGTCCCGAAATTCTGGGGGAAATTGTGGGGATTTTGGGAAAAATTATGGGGAAAAATGGGGATTTATGGGAAAAAATGGGGATTTCTGGGGAGAAAATGGGGATTTCGGGGGAGAAAATGGGGATTTCTGGGGAGCCCCTGGGAGCGGGAGCTGCCGGGCCGGGCCCAGCTCGGCAACACCAAAATCGCCCTCAGGGCCCAACTGGTGTCAGTGAAATGTCCCGAAATTCTGGGGGAAATTGTGGGGATTTTGGGAAAAATTATGGGGAAAAATGGGGATTTCTGGGGAAAAAATGGGGATTGCGGGGAGAAAATGGGGGTTTTTGGGAAAAATGGGGATTTATGAGGAGAAAATGGGGATTTCTGGGGGAGTCCCTGGGAGCGGGAGCTGCCGGGCCGGGCCCAGCTCGGCAACACCAAAATCGCCCTCAGGGCCGTCCTCGTGTCAGTGAAATGTCAGAAATTGTCGGGATTTTGGGAAAAAAATTGGGAAAAAAATGGGATTATATGGGGAAAAAATTGGGGGTTTTCAGGGAAAAAAATTGGATTTTGTTTTAGAGAAAAAATGAGATTTTTTTGGATAAAAAATGAGGATTTACGGGAGGAAAAGAGATTTTTTGGGGGGAGAAAAAGGGGATTTAGGAGAAAAATTGATGGGGATATTTTGGAAAAAAAGGGGTATTTATGGAGAAAAAATGGAGATTTTTTGGGAAAAAATTGGTAATTTCTTGGTGAAAATATGGGGATTTTTTAGAGGGAAAAATGGGGAATTTATGGGGAAAAAATGGGAATTTTTAGATAGGAAAATAGGGATTTGTGGCGAAAAATTCTGGGGATTTACGGGGAAAAAAATGAAAATTTTGGGGGGAAAATGGGGATATTTTTGTGAAAAAAATGGGAATTTACAGGGGAAAAAGGATTTTTTTTGGGAGGAATGGGAATTTATGGGGGAAAAATTGGGGAATTGTTTGTGGGAAAAAATGGAATTTATGGGGGGAAAATGGGGATTTTCAGGGAAAAAATGGGATTTTTTTTGGAGAAAAAATGAGATTTTTTGGATAAAAAATGGGGATTTATGGGAGAAAAATTATGAGGATTTACAGAGGGAAAATTCAGATTTTTTTTGGAAAAAATGGGGATTTATGAGGGAAAAATGGGGATTTATAGATGGGAAAATGATGGGGATTTATGGGGAGAAAAAATGGGGATTTTTGGGGAAAAAATGGGGATTTTCAGGGAAAAAAATTGGATTTTTTTTTGGAGAAAAAATGAGATTTTTTGCATAAAAAATGGGGATTTACGGGAGAAAAAATATGAGGATTTACAGAGGGAAAATTCAGATTTTTTGGAAAAAATGGGGATTTATAGATGGGAAAAATGATGGGGATTTATGGGGGAAATTCTGAGGATTTTGGGAAAAAATGTGGGAGAGAACCAGGAATTTATGGGGGAAAAATGGAATTTTGGGGGGAAAAATGGGGATTTTTTTTGGTGAAAAAATGGGAATTTTTGGATAAAAAATGGGAATTTTTGGATAAAAATGGGAATTTTTTTGAGAAAGAAATGGGAATTTTTGGATAAAAAATGGGAATTTTTTTAATTAAAAATGGGAATTTTTGGATAAAAAATGGGAATTTTTTTGAGAAAAAATGGGAATTTTTGGATAAAAATGGGAATTTTTGGATAAAAAATGGGATTTTTTTTGAGAAAAAATGGGAATTTTTTTGAGAAAGAAATGGGAATTTTTGGATAAAAAATGGGTAATTTTTTGATAAAGAAATGGGAATTTTTTTGAGAAAAAAAGGGAATTTTTTGGGGGAAAAAATGGGAATTTTATTTTGAGAAAGAAATGGGAATTTTTGGATAAAAAATGGGAATTTTTTTTTATAAAAATGGGAATTTTTGGATAAAAAATGGGAATTTTTTTGAGAAAAAAATGGGAATTTTTGGAAAGAAATGGGAATTTTTTTGAGAAAGAAATGGGAATTTTTGGACAAAAAATGGGAATTTTTTTTTGAGAAAGAAATGGGAATTTTTGGAAAAAAATGTGAATTTTTTTTGAGAAAGAAATGGGAATTTTTGGATAAAAAACTGGATTTTTTTTTGAGAAAGAAATGGGAATTTTTGGATAAAAAATGGGGATTTGTTTCAGAAAGAAATGGGAATTTTTGGATAAAAAATGGGAATTTTTTTTGTGAAAGAAATAGGAATTTTTGGATTAAAAATTGGAAATTTTGGATAAAAAATGGGAATTTTTTTTTGTGAAAGAAATGGGAATTTTTGGATTAAAAATTGGAAATTTTGGATAAAAATGGGAATTTTTGGATAAAAAATGGGATTTTTTTTGTGATAAAGAAATGGGAATTTTTGGATAAAAAATGGGTAATTTTTTGATAAAGAAATGGGAATTTTTGGACAAAAAATGGGAATTTTTGGATAAAAAATGGGGATTTTTTTGAGAAAAAAATGGGAATTTTTGGAAAGAAATGGGAATTTTTTTGAGAAAGAAATGGGAATTATTGGATAAAAAATGGGAATTTTTTTAAGAAAAAAAAGGGAAATTTTGGATAAAAAAGGGGAATTTTTTTGAGACAGAAATGGGAATGTTTGGATAAAAAATGGGAATTTTTTTTGAGACAGAAATGGGAAATTTGGATAAAAAATGGGAATTTTATTTTGAGAAAAAAATGGGAATTTTTGGATAAAAAATGGGTAATTTTTTGATAAAGAAATGGGAATTTTTGGATAAAAAATGGGAATTTTTTTTGATAAAAAATGGGAATTTTATTTTGAGAAAAAAATGGGAATTTTTGGACAAAAAATGGGAATTTTTGGATAAAAAATGGGGATTTTTTTGAGAAAGAAATGGGAATTTTTGGATAAAAAATGGGAATTTTTGGATAAAAAAATGGGAATTTTTTTGAGAAAGAAATGGGAATTTTTGGATAAAAAATGGGAATTTATGGGAGAAAAAAAAGGGTTTTTTTTGGGGGGGGGAATGGGGATTTACCAGGTAAAAAATGGGAATTTATGGAGGAAAAAATGGAGATTTTTTTGGAAAAAATTGGTAATTGTTTGGTGAAAAAAGGGGAATTATGGAGAAAAAATATGGGGATTTATGGGAGGAAAATGGGGAATTTCTGGGGGGAAAATGGGAATTTCTGGGGAAAAATTCTGGGAATTTATGGGGGAGAAATTGAATTTTTGGGGGGAAAAATGGGGATTTTTTTGGGGGAAAATGAGAATTTATAGGGAGAAAAATGGGGATTTTTTTTGTTAAAAAATGGGAATTTATGGGGGGAAAAATGGGGATTTTTTTGGGAAAAATCAGATTTTGGGAGGAGAAAAATTGGGATTGGTGGAGGGGAAAATGGGGATTTATGGGAGAAAAAGTGGAGAATTTCTGGGGGAAAAATTCTGGGAATTTCTGGGGAAAAATTCTGGGAATTTCTGGGAGGAAAATGGGGAATTTATGGGAGAGAAATGGAATTTTTGGGGGAAAAATGGGGATTTTTTGGGGAAAAAATGGGAATTTTTAGGGGGAAAAATGGAGATTTTTTTGGGGAAAAATGAGATTTTTTGGAGGAGAAAAATTCTGAGGATTTCCAGAGAAAAAAGTGGAAAATTTCTGGGGGGAAATGAGAATTTCTGGGAGAAATGGGGATTTTGGGGGGAATTGATTGGGATTTTGGGGGAAAAATGGGATTTTCTGGGGGAAAAAATGGGGATTTATGGGGAAAAATGGAGATTCCTAAGGGAAAATATTGGGGATTTGGGGGGAAAAATATTGGGGATTTTGGGGTGAAAAAAGGGGGATTTTGGGGGAAGAAAAATGGGATTTTTTGAGGTGAAAAATGGGATTTTTGGGGTGAAAAAAGGAGATTTTGGGGGAAGGAAAATGGGAATTTTGGGTTGAAAAATGGAGATTTTTGGGGGAAGAAAAATGGGATTTTTGGGGTGAAAAAAGGGGATTTTTGGGGGGAAGAAAAATGGCAAATTTGGGGAGAAAAATGGGAATTTTGGGGAAGAAAAATGGGAATTTTGGGATAAAAAAGGGGATTTTTGGGGGGAAGAAAAATGGGAAATTTGGGGAGAAAAATGGGATTTTTGGGGAAGAAAAATGGGAATTTTGGGATAAAAAAGGGGATTTGGGGGAAGAGAAATGGGATTTTTGGGGTGAAAAAAGGGGATTTTTGGGGGGAAGAAAAATGGGAAATTTGGGGAGAAAAATGGGATTTTGGGGTGAAAAAAGGAGAGTTTTGGGGGAAGAAAAGTGGGATTTTTTGGGGAGAAAAATGGGATTTTTGGGGTGAAAACCGGGGATTTTTGGTGAAAGAAAAATGGGATTTTTGGGGAGAAAAATGGAATTTTTGGGGTGAAAAAAGGAGATTTGGGGGTGAAAAAAGGGATTTTTTGGGGAAAGAAAAATGGGATTTTTGGGGTGAAAAAAGGGGATTTGTGGGGTAAAAAAGGGGATTTTGGGGTGAAAAAAGGAGATTTTTGGGGGAGAAAAATGGGAATTTTGGGGGAAGAAAAATGGGATTTAGGGGTTAAAAAGTGGGATTTTTGGGGGAAGAAAAATGGGATTTTGGGGGTGAAAAAAGAGATTTTGGGGAGAAGAAAAATGGGATTTTTGGGGTGAAAAGAGGAGATTTTGGGGTGAAAAAAGGGGATTTTGTGGGGAAGAAAATTGGGATTTTTGAGGTGAAAAAAGGAGATTTTGTGGGGAAGAAAATTGGGATTTTTGAGGTGAAAAAAGGGGATTTTTGGGAGGAGAAAAATGGGATTTTTTGGGGGAAGAAAGGAGAGTTTTGGGGGAAGAAAAATGGGATTTTTGGGGTGAAAAAAGGGGATTTATGGGGTGAAAAAATGGGATTTTTGGGGTGAAAAAAGGGGATTTTTGGGGGAAGAAAAATGGGTTTTTTGGGGAGAAAAATGGGATTTTTGGGGTGAAAAAAGGAGATTTTGGGGTGAAAAAAAGAGATTTTGGGGGGAAGAGAAATGGGATTTTGGGGTGAAAAAGGAGATTTTTGGGGGAAGAAAAATGGGATTTTTGGGGAGAAAAAAGGGGATTTTGGGGTGAAAAAGTGGATTTTTGGGGGAAGAAAAATGGGAATTTTGGGGTGAAAAAAAGAGATTTTGGGGGGAAGAAAAATGGGAATTTTGGGGTGAAAAGAGGAGATTTTGGGGGGAAGAAAAATGGGAATTTTGGGGTGAAAAAAGGGCATTTTTGGGGGAAGAAAAATGGGATTTTTGGGGTAAAAAAGGAGATTTTTGGGGCAAGAAAAATGGGATTTTTGGGGTGAAAAAGGAGAGTTTTGGGGAGAAAAATGGGATTTTTGGGGTGAAAAAAGGAGATTTTGGGGGAAGAAAAATGGGATTTTTGGGGTGAAAAAATGGGACTTTTGGGGTGAAGAAAGGGGATTTTTGGGGGGACAAAAATGGGATTTTTGGGGGAAGAGAAATGGGATTTTGGTGGTGAAAAATGGGATTTTTGGGGTGAAAAAAGGGGATTTTTGGGGGGAAGAAAAATGGGAAATTTGGGGAGAAAAATGGGATTTTGGGGTGAAAAAAGGAGAGTTTTGGGGGAAGAAAAGTGGGATTTTTTGGGGAAGAAAAATGGGATTTTTGGGGTGAAAACCGGGGATTTTTGGTGAAAGAAAAATGGGATTTTTGGGGAGAAAAATGGAATTTTTGGGGTGGAAAAAGGAGATTTGGGGGTGAAAAAAGGGATTTTTTGGGGAAAGAAAAATGGGATTTTTGGGGTGAAAAAAGGGGATTTATGGGGGAAGAAAAATGGGATTTTTGGGGTAAAAAAGGAGATTTTTGGGGAGAAAAATGGGAATTTTGGGGGAAGAAAAATGGGATTTTGGGTGTGAAAAAAGATGATTTTGGGGTGAAAAAAGGAGATTTTGGGGCAAGAAAATTGGGATTTTTGGGGAGAAAAAAGGGGATTTTGGGGTGAAAAAGTGGATTTTTGGGGGAAGAAAAATGGGAATTTTGGGGTGAAAAAAGGAGAGTTTTGGGGAAGAAAAATGGGAATTTTGGGGGAAGAAAAATGGGATTTTGGGGGTGAAAAATGGGATTTTTGGGGGAAGAAAAATGGGATTTTGGGGGTGAAAAAAGGGGATTTTTGGGGTGAAAAATGGGATTTTTGGGGTGAAAAGGGGGGATTTATGGGGTGAAAAAAGGGATTTTTTGGGGAAGAAAAATGGGAATTTTGGGGTGAAAAAAAGAGATTTTGGGGGGAAGAAAAATGGGAATTTTGGGGTGAAAAGAGGAGATTTTGGGGGGAAGAAAAATGGGAATTTTGGGGTGAAAAAAGGAGATTTTTGGGGCAAGAAAAATGGGATTTTTGGGCTAAAAAGGAGATTTTTTGGGGAAGAAAATTGGGATTTTTGGGGTGAAAAAAGGAGATTTTTGGGGTGAAAAATGGGATTTTTGGGGTGAAAAAAGGAGATTTTGGGGGAAGAAAAATGGGATTTTTGGGGGAAGAAAAGTGGGATTTTTGGGGTGAAAAAAGGGGATTTTGGGGTGAAAAAACGAGATTTTTGGGGTGAAAAAAGGGGCTTTTTGGGGAGAAAAATGGGATTTTGGGGTGAAAAATGGGATTTTTGGGGTGAAAAAATGGGACTTTTGGGGTGAAAAAAGGGGATTGTTGGCGGGACAAAAATGGGATTTTTGGGGGAAGAAAAATGGGATTTTTGGGGAGAAAAAGGGGATTTTGGGGTGAAAAAAGTGGATTTTGGGGGAAGAAAAATGGGATTTTTGAGGTGAAAAAAGGGGATTTTTGGGAGGAGAAAAATGGGATTTTTTGGGGGAAGAAAGGAGAGTTTTGGGGGAAGAAAAATGGGATTTTTGGGGTGAAAAAGGAGATTTTTGGGGGAAGAAAAAGGGGATTTTTGGGGTGAAAAAAGGGGATTTTTGGGGGGACAAAAAGGGGATTTTTGGGGTGCCAAGAGGGGATTTTTGGGGTGCCAACAGGAGATTTTGGGTGTGGTTGGCAGGCACCTGGACAGCCACGGGCTGTGGGAGCCGCCGGTGTTCGCCCGCGGCTGCTTCCGGATCATCATGTTCTCCATCCAGGTGGGAATTCCAGCGGGAAAACCTCGGGAATTCTCGGAAAAACCCCGGGAAAAATGTTGGGAACTCTGGGGAAAATGGGGGAATTTCAGCAGGGAAAACCTCGGGAATTCTGGGGAAAAATATGGGAATTGTGTGGGAAAAAATATGGGAATTTTGTGGGAAAAAATGGGAATTTTGGGGAAAATGTGGGAATTTCAGCAGGAAAACCTCGGGAATTCTTGGAGAAACCTCGGGAAAAATGTTGGGAACTCTGGGGAAAATGGGGGAATTTCAGTAGGAAAAACCTCAGGAATTCTGGGGAAAAATATGGGAATTTTGGGGAAAAAAAATGGGAATTTGGGGGAAAAAAAAGTGGGAATTTCAGCAGGAAAACCTCGGGAATTCTGGGGAAAAATATGGGAATTTTGTGGAAAAAAACCCGGGAATTTGGGGGGAAAAAAAAGGGAATTCCAGCAGGAAAACCTCGGGAAAAACCTTGGGAATTGTGGGAAAAGTCTCAGAAATTCCAGGAAAAAAAAGTGGGAATTACAGGGGGAAAACCTCGGGAATTCTTGGGAAATTTGCGGGAATTCTGGGGGAAAAAATGGGAATTTTGGGGAATAAATGTGGGAATTCCGGTGGCAAAAAGCTGCGAATTCTGGGGAAAAAAAGTGGGAATTCTGGGAGAATCTTGGGAAAAATCATGGGAATTTCAGGGAATAAACCACAGGAATTCCGGGAAAAAATGGGAAAATTCCAGGAATGAAAAGCGGGAAATTCTGGGGAAAATTGCTGGAATTCTGAGGAAAAAAATTCCAGAAATTCCAGGGGGAAAAACCCTGGGAATTCTGGGAGAAAATGAGGGAATTCTGGGGAAAAAAGTGGGAATTTTAGGAAAACTTTGGGAAAAAACCTCGGGAATTGTGGGAATGGGAATTGTGGGAATGGGAATTGTGGGAATGCCGATGGGAATTGTGGGAAATCCCAGTGGGAATTGTGGGAATGCCGATGGGAATTGTGGGAATGGGAATGGGAATTGTGGGAATCTCAGTGGGAATTCCGGGAATGCCAATGGGAATTGTGGGAATGCCAACGGGAATTTTGGGAATCCCGATGAGAATTGTGGGAATGCCGACGGGAATTGTGGGAATGGGAATGGGAATTCCGGGAATGCCGATGGGAATTGTGGGAATGCCGACGGGAATTTCTGGGAATGGGAATGGGAATTGTGGGAATGCCAAGGGGAATTTTGGGAATCCCGTTGGGAATTGTGGGAATCCCGACGGGAATTGTGGGAATGGGAATTGGAATTGTGGGAATGCCGACGGGAATTGTGGGAATGGGAATGGGAATTGTGGGAATCCCAGTGGGAATTCCGGGAATGCCGATGGGAATTGTGGGAATGCCAACAGGAATTTTGGGAATCCCGATGAGAATTGTGGGAATGCCGACGGGAATTGTGGGAATGCCGATGGGAATTGTGGGAATGCCGACAGGAATTGTGGGAATGGGAATTGTGGGAATGCCAAAGGGAATTGTGGGAATGGGAATTGGAATTGTGGGAATGCCGACGGGAATTGTGGGAATGGGAATGGGAATTGTGGGAATCCCAGTGGGAATTCCGGGAATGCCGATGGGAATTGTGGGAATGCCAACGGGAATTTTGGGAATCCCGATGAGAATTGTGGGAATGCCGACGGGAATTGTGGGAATCCCGATGGGAATTGTGGGAATGCCGATGGGAATTCCGGGAATGCCGACAGGAATTGTGGGAATCCCAGTGGGAATTCCGGGAATGGCAATGGGAATTATGGGAATCCCAATGGGAATTGTGGGAATCCCGATGGGAATTGTGGGAATCCCGATGAGAATTGTGGGAATCCCGATGAGAATTGTGGGAATGCCGATGGGAATTGTGGGAATCCCAGTGGGAATTGTGGGAATGGGAATGGGAATTCCGGGAATGCCGATGGGAATTGTGGGAATGGGAATGGGAATTCCGGGAATGGGAATGGGAATTGTGGGAATCCCAGTGGGAATTGTGGGAATGGGAATTGTGGGAATGCCGATGGGAATTGTGGGAATTCCGGGAATCCCAGTGGGAATTCCAGGAAGAGCTGTGGCAATTCTGGGGTGAAATCCCATTTTCCCGGGGTTCCGTTGAGGTTTTGGTGGGGATTTTTTGGGAATTTTCGTGGAATTTTGGTGGATTTTTCCGGGATTGTGGATTTGTGCCGACGTTGGGGTCCCGCAGCCGCAGCACTCGCCCCTGGTGATCCAGCAGCTGCTGCAGCACCTGGACGCCAACGGCCGCAGCGGCGCCGCCCTCCGGGCCGGAATCGTGGCCGTGCTCAACGAGGCCGCCGCCATCGCCGCCACCGGCGCCGTGGGTACGGAACCTGCCGGAACCTTCCGGAATAATCCATGGGGAACCCGGGAAAGAGTCTGCCAGCAGCTGCCTGGGCTTTGCTGGGCTTTATGGGGAATTTTCTGGGAATTTTCTGGGATTTTCTGTGAATTTTCTGGGATTTTCTGCAATTTTTCCATGATTTGTCCCAGGATTTTCCTGTGATTTTTCAGGAAATTTCTGGGATTTTTCTGGGGTTTTTTCCCATTATTTTCCCAGGATTTTTGGGGGGATTTTTCTGGGATTTTCTCCAGGGTTTTTGGGATTTCTGGGGTTTCCGTTCCGGCATCGTGGCCGTGCTCAACGAGGCCGCCGCCATCGCCGCCACCGGCGCCGTGGGTACGGAACCTGCCGGAACCTTCCGGAATAATCCATGGGGAACCCGGGAAAGAGTCTGCCAGCAGCTGCCTGGGCTTTGCTGGGCTTTATGGGGAATTTTCTGCGATTTTCTGGGATTTTCTGGGATTTTCTGCGATTTTTCCATGATTTATCCCAAGATTTTCCCATGATTTTTCAGGAATTTTCTGGCATTTTTCTGGGCTTTTTTCCCATTATTTTCCCAGGATTTTTGCTGGGATTTTTGGGGGGATTTTTGGGGGGATTTTTCTGGGATTTTCTCCAGGGTTTTTTTGGGATTTCTGGGGTTTCCGTTCCGGCATCGTGGCCGTGCTCAACGAGGCCGCCGCCATCGCCGCCACCGGCGCCGTGGGTACGGAACCTGCCGGAACCTTCCGGAATAACTGACGGGGAACCCGGGAAAGGCTCCGGGAAAGAGTCTGCCAGCAGCTCCTGGGCTTTGCTGGGCTTTATTGGGAATTTTCTGCGATTTTCTGGGATTTTTTTGTGATTTTCCGCAATTTTCGTAAGATTTTTTCCCAAGAATTTCCCATGATTTTTGAGGAACTTTCTGGGATTTCTTCCCATTATTTTCCCAGGATTTTTGGGGGGATTTTCTCCAGGATTTTTTTGGGATTTCTGGGGTTTCCATTCCGGCATCGTGGCCGTGCTCAACGAGGCGCTGTGGGTACGGAACCTTCCGGAACGTTCCAGGATAACTGACGGGGAACCCGGGAAAGGCTCCGGGAAAGAGTCTGCCAGCAGCTGCCTGGGCTTGGCTGGGCTTTATTGGGAATTTTCTGGGAATTTTCTGGGATTTTCTGGGAATTTTCTGGGATTTTCTGCAATTTTTCCATGATTTGTCCCAAGATTTTCCCATGATTTTTCTGTGATTTTTCAGGAATTTTCAGGGATTTTTCCCCATTATTTTCCCAGGATTTTTGGGGGGATTTTTCTGGGATTTTGTCCAGGATTTTTTTGGGATTTCTGGGGTTTCCATTCCGGCATCGTGGCCGTGCTCAACGAGGCGCTGTGGGTACGGAACCTTCCGGAACCTTTTTCCAGGATTTTTCCTGGGATTTTTCTGTGATTTCCCAGGGTTTTTCCTGCGATTTTCTCCAGATTTTTCTGGGATTTTGCCAGGATTTTTTGTGGTTTTTCTTTTTTTTGTTCCCTGGGATTTTCCATGCTTTTGTCGAATTTTCTGCCATTTTGGATTTTCCAGAATTTTCCCAGGATTTTTCTAGGATTTTCTGGATTTTCTACTATTTTCCAAAACTTTCCCCGATTTCATGGGATTTTTCTGGGATTTGGGGAGATTTCAGGGCGGATTTTCAGGGATTTTCCAAGATTTTTCAGGATTTTTTTTTAATTTCCAGGATTTTTTGGAGAAAAATGGAATTTTCTGGAATTCCAACATTCCCGAATTCCCAAAATTCCTGTTATCCCCATTATTTTTCCAGGAGTTTTTCTGGGTTTTTTCCAAGAATTTTTCACCATTTCCTGGGATTTTCCAGGCATTTCTTCAGGATTTTTCTGAGATTTTTTCCTGGGATTTCTTCTGGGATTTTTCCAGGATTTTCCAAACTTTTCCTCGATTTTCAGGGATTTTTCTGGGATTTTCAGGGTGGATTTTTCCAAGATTTTCAGGGCTTTTTTTTCAGATTTTTCCAGGATTTTCCAAACTCCTCCATCATTTTCTGGGATTTTTTTTCCTGGGATTTCTTCTGGGATTTTCCAAACTTTTCCTCGATTTTCAGGGATTTTTCTGGGACTTTTTGGGGGGGATTTTTCCAAGATTTTCAGGGGTTTTTTTTTCAGATTTTTCCAGGATTTTCCAAACTCTTCCATCATTTTCTGGGATTTTTTTTCCTGGGATTTCTTCTGGGATTTTCCAAAATTTTCCTCGATTTTCAGGGATTTTTCTGGGATTTTTCGGGGGGGATTTTTCCAAGTTTTTCAGGGCTTTTTTTTTTTGAGATTTTTCCAGGATTTTCCAAACTCTTCCATCATTTTCTGGGATTTTTTTTCCTGGGATTTTTTCTGGGATTTTCCAAAATTTTCCTCAATTTTCTGGGATTTTTCTGGGATTTTTCGGGGGGGATTTTTCCAAGTTTTTCAGGGCTTTTTTTTTTTTTTTTTTGAGATTTTTCCAGGATTTTCCAAACTCTTCCATCATTTTCTGGGATTTTTTTTCCTGGGATTTCTTCTGGGATTTTCCAAAATTTTCCTCGATTTTCAGGGATTTTTCTGGGATTTTTCGGGGGGGATTTTTCCAAGTTTTTCAGGGCTTTTTTTTGAGATTTTTCCAGAATTTTCCAAACTCTTCCATCATTTTCTGGGATTTTTTTTCCTGGGATTTCTTCTGGGATTTTCCAAAATTTTCCTCAATTTTCTGGGATTTTTCGGGGGGGATTTTTCGAAGTTTTTCAGGGCTTTTTTTTTTTTGAGATTTTTCCAGGATTTTCCAAACTCTTCCATCATTTTCTGTGATTTTTTTTCCTGGGATTTTCCAAAATTTTCCTCGATTTTCAGGGATTTTTCTGGGATTTTTCGGGGGGGATTTTCCAAGATTTTCAGGGGGCTTTTTGGAGATTTTCCAAGGTTTTCCAGAACTCCCAAGATTTCCCAAAATTCCCAAATTTTCCCCATTTTTTGCAGGTCCCACGGTGCTGGAAGTTTTCAACACCCTCCTGCGGCAGCTGCGCCTCAGCATCGACCTCGCCCTGGCCGGGAATTCCCAAAATCCCCAAAATCCCCAAAATCTCCAAAATCCCCAAAATTCCCAAAATCCCCAAAATGCCCAAAATTCCCAAAATTCCCAAAATTCCCAAAATGCCGAAGGGCAGAGCTGGCGGCAGCTGCAGGAGAGCCAATTCCAGGAGGCCGTCATCCAAACCATCGGTGGGTGAGGACCCCACAAACTCAGGACGTTCCGGGGAATTTTCGGGGTTTCTGCTGCTTTTTTGGGAATTTTCGGGGTTTTTGGGCAGATTTTCGGGAATTTTTCGAGGATTTTCCATTGTTTTCTGGGATTTTTTGGGGGTTATAATTTGATTTTCTGGGATTTTTCAAGGATTTTCCTTGGTTTTCTGGGGCGTTTCTGGGATTTTATGGGATTAAATGGAATTTAATGGGAATTTCAGGGATTTGGGGGGGGGATTATTGGAATTTAATGGGATTTTTTGGGTTTTTTTAAAATGGAATTTAATGGGATTTTAATGGGAATTTTTAAAATGGAATTCAATGGGATTTTAATAGGATTATTCTGGGATTTTTGTGGGATTTTTTGGGGGGATTTTTTTTCTGGGATTTTCGGGAATTTTTCAAGCATTTTTCATTATTTTCTGGGATTTTTTGGGGGTTAGAATTTGATTTTCTGGGATTTTTCAAGGATTTTCCTTGGTTTTCTGGGGCGTTTCTGGGATTAAATGGGATTTAATGGGAATTTCAGGGATTTGGGAAGGGCATTATTGGAATTTAATGGGATTTTTTGGGGTTTTTGAAATGGAATTTAATGGGATTTTAATGGGAATTTTAAAAATAGAGTTCAATGGGATTTTAATGGGATTATTCTGGGGTTTTATGGGGTTTTTGGGGATTATTTTCTGGGATTTTCGGGAATTTTTCATGGATTTTCCATTGTTTTCTGGGATTTTTTGGGGGTTAGAATTTGATTTTCTGGGATTTTTCAAGGATTTCCCTTGCTTTTCTGGGGCGTTTCTGGGATTTTCTGGGATTAAATGGGAATTTCAGGGATTTGGGGGGGATTTATTGGAATTTAATGGGATTTTTTGGGGTTTTTTGGGATTTTTAAATGGAATTTAATGGGATTTTTTTAAATGGAATTCAATGGGAATTTAATAGGATTATTCTGGGATTTTATGTGGATTTTTGGGATTATTTTGGGATTTTTTTTTTCTGGGATTTTTGGGAATTTTTCAAGGATTTTTCATTATTTTCTAGGATTTTTTGGGGGTTACAATTTGATTTTCTGGGATGTTTCTGGGATTTTCTGGGGTTTGATGGAATTAAATGGGAATTTCAGGGCTTTGGGGAGGGTTTATTGGAATTTAATGGGATTTTAATGGGAATTTTTAAAATGGAATTCAATGGGATTTTAATAGGATTATTCTGGGGTTTTTGTGGGATTTTTTGGGGGGATTTTTTTTTCTGGGATTTTTGGGAATTTTTTGAGGATTTTTCATTATTTTCTGGGATTTTTGGGGGGTTAGAATTGGATTTTCTGGGATTTTTCAAGGATTTTCCATGATTTTATGGGTTGAGTGGGATTAAATGGGAATTTCAGGGATTTGGGGGGGATTTATTGGGATTTTTTGGGGTTTTTAAAAATGGAATTTAATTGGATTTTAATGGGATTTTTTTGAAAGGAATTTAATGGGATTTTAATAGGATTATTCTGGGATTTTATGGGGTTTTGGGGGATTATTTTCTGGGATTTTCGGGAATTTTTCATGGATTTTTCATTGTTTTCTGGGATTTTTTGGGGGTTAGAATTTGATTTTCTGGGATTTTTCAAGGATTTCCCTTGCTTTTCTGGGGCGTTTCTGGGATTTTCTGGGATTAAATGGGAATTTCAGGGATTTGGGAAGGGCATTATTGGAATTTAATGGGATTTTTTGGGGTTTTTGAAATGGAATTTAATGGGATTTTAATGGGATTTTTTTGAATGGAATTTAATGGGATTTTAATAGGATTATTCTGGGATTTTTAGGGGTTTTGGGGATTATTTTCTGGGATTTTTGGGAATTTTTCAAGGATTTTTCATTATTTTCTAGGATTTTTTGGGGTTTATATTTTGATTTTGTGGGATGTTTCTGGGATTTTCTGGGGTTTGATGGAATTAAATGGGAATTTCAGGGCTTTGAGGAGGGTTTATTGGAATTTAATGGGATTTTAATGGGAATTTTTAAAATGGAATTCAATGGGATTTTAATAGGATTATTCTGGGATTTTTGTGGGATTTTTTGGGGGGATTTTTTTTTTCTGGGATTTTTGGGAATTTTTCGAGGATTTTTCATTATTTTCTGGGATTTTTTGGGGGTTAGAATTTGATTTTCTGGGATTTTTCAAGGATTTTCCTTGGTTTTCTGGGGCGTTTCTGGGATTTTCTGGGATTAAATGGGAATTTCAGGGATTTGGGGGGGATTTATTGGAATTTAATGGGATTTTTTGGGGTTTTTTGGGATTTTTAAATGGAATTTAATGGGATTTTTTAAAATGGAATTCAATGGGATTTTAATAGGATTATTCTGGGATTTTATGGGAATTTTTGGGATTAGTTTGGGATTTTCTTTTCTGGGATTATTGAGAATTTTTCGAGGATTTTCATTATTTTCTAGGATTTTTTGGGGTTTATATTTTGATTTTATATTTTTTTATATTATATTATATTTTATATTATATTATATTATATTATAATATATTATATTATATTTTATATTATGTTATATTTGATTTTATATTTTTGATTTTATATTTTGATTTTCTGGGATATTTCTGGGATTTTCTGGGGTTTTATGGAATTAAATGGCAATTTCAGGGATTTGGAGAGGGTTTATTGGAATTTAATGGGATTTTATTGGGAATTTTTTAAATGGAATTCAATGGGATTTTAATAGGATTATTCTGGGGTTTTTTATGGGGTTTTTTGGGATTATTTTGGTTTTTTTTTTTTCTGGGATTTTCGGGAATTTTTCAGGGATTTTTCATTATTTTCTGGGATTTTTTGGGGGTTAGAATTTGATTTTCTGGGATTTTTCAAGGATTTCCCTTGCTTTTCTGGGGCGTTTCTGGGATTTTCTGGGATTAAATGGGAATTTCAGGGATTCCGGGGGGGGATTACTGGAATTTATTGGGATTTTTTGGGTTTTTTTAAAATGGAATTTAATGGGATTATCCCAAATATTCCCATGATTCCTATTCCCATTGTCATTCCCACCATTCCCATTCCCATCATTCCCATTGTCATTCCCATTATTCCCATTATCATTCCCATAACTCCCATTGTGATTCCCATTGTGATTCCCATTGTGATTCCCATTGCGATTCCCATTGTCAGTCCCATCATTCCCATTGTCATTCCCATTATCCCCATTACCATTCCCATTGTTATTCCCATTCTTACTCCCAATGTTATTCTCATTCCCATTCCTGTTATTCCCATTATTCCCATTGATATTCCCATTATCATTGCCACTGTTATTCCCGGTTTTGCCATTGTCATTCCCATTGTCGTTCCCATTGTTATTCCATTATGCTTTTCATTCCCATTCCTATAATTGTTCTCATTCCCATTATTTCCATTCCCATTATTCCCATCATTCCCATTGTGATTCCCATTGTTATTCCTGTTATTCCCATTCCCATTAATTCTTATTATCCCCATCATTCCCATTGCTGTTATTCCCATTGTTGCTCCCATTTTTATTCCCATTGTCATTCCCGTTATCATTTCCATTAACATTCCCATTATCCCTATTGTTATTCCCAGTGTTACTGCCATTATCATTCCCATTGTCATTCCCATTGTTCTTCCCATTATTCCCATTGTTGCTCCCATTTTTATTCCCATTGTTACTCCCATTATTATTCCCATTATCATTCCCATTGTTATTCCCATTATTCCCATTGTTATTCTATTGTTATTCCCATTCCCATTCATTCCCATTATCCCCATCATTCCCATTATTCCCATTGATATTCCCATTATCATTCCCATTATTCCCATTATCATTCCCACTGTTATTCCCATTATCATTCCCATAGTTCCCATTATTATTGCCATTATCATTCCCATTATCATTCCCATAATTCCCATTATTATTCCCATTATAATTCCCATTGTTATTTCCAATGTTATTCCCATTGTTACTCCCATTCCTATTAATTCCCATTATCCCTATCAGTCCCATTCCCGTTATTCCCATTATTCCCATTGTTATTCCCATTGTTATTCCCATTGTTATTCCCATTGTCATTCCCATTGTCATTCCCATTATTCCCATTATCATTGCCATTATTTCCATTGTTATTCCCACTGTCATTCCCATTACTCCCACTATCCTTCCCATTATCATTCCCATTATCCCCATTGCACTCCCATTGTTATTCCCATTGTTATTCCCATTGTCATTATTCCCATTGTCATTATTCCCATTGTCATTTCCAATGCTATTCCCATTGTTATTCCCACTATCATTCCCATTATCATTTCCATTATTTCCATTATTATTCCTAATTTTATTCCCATTGTTATTCCCATTATCATTCCCATTTTCATTCCCATTGTTATTCCCACCATTATTCCCATTGCCATTCCCATTGTCATTCCCATCATTCCCATTGTTATTCCCATTATTCCCATTCCCATTCCCATTGCCATTCCCATTGTCATTGCCACCATTATTCCCATTGCCATCCCCATTGCCATTCCCATTGTCATTCCCACCGTCATTCCCATCATTCTCATTGTTATTCCCACCGTTATTCCCATTGCCATTCCCATTGTCATTCCCATTGTCATTCCCATTGTTATTCCCACCATTATTGCCATTGCCATTCCCATTGTCATTCCCATTGTTATTCCCACCATTATTGCCATTGCCACTCCCATTGCCATTCCCATTGTTATTCCCATTGCCATCCCCATTGCCATTTCCATTGTTATTCCCATTGTCATTCCCATTGTTATTCCTGTTATCATTCCCATTGTTATTCCCATTGTCATTCCCATTGTCATTGTCATTGCCATTCCCAACGTCATTCCCATTGTCATTCCCATTCCCATTACCACCATTATTCCCGTTGCCATTCCCATTGCCATTCCCGTTGTCATTCCCAGTGTCATTCCCATTACCATTCCCACCATTATTCCCATTGTCATTCCCGTTGTTACTCCCATTGTCATCCCCATTGTCATCCCCATTGTCATTCCCATTGCCATTCCCATTGCCATTCCCATTGCCATTGCCATTGCCATTGCCATTCCCATTGCCATTCCCATTGTCATTCCCACCATTATTCCCATTGTCATTCCCATCGTCATTCCCATTGTGATTCCCACCGTCATTCCCATCATTCTCATTGTTATTCCCACCATTACTCCCATTGTCATCCCCATTGTTATTCCCATTGCCATTCCCATTGTTATTCCCGTTACCATCCCCATTGTCATTCCCAATGTTATTCCCATTGTCGTTCCCATTCCCATTGCCATTCCCATTGTCGTTCCCATTACCATTCCCACCATTATTCCCATTGTTATTCCCATTGTCATTCCCACCATCATTCCCATCATTCTCATTGTTATTCCCACCGTTATTCCCATTGTCATTCCCGTTGTTACTCCCATTGTCATTCCCATTGTCATTCCCATTGCCATTCCCATTGTTATTCCCATTGCCATTCCCATTGTCATTCCCATCCCCATTGCCATTCCCATTGCCATTCCCACCATTATTCCCATTGCCATTCCCATTGCCATTTCCATTGCCATTCCCATTGTTATTCCTGTTATCATTCCCATTGTTATTCCCATTGTCATTCCCATTGTCATTGTCATTGCCATTCCCAACGTCATTCCCATTGTCATTCCCATTCCCATTACCACCATTATTCCCGTTGCCATTCCCGTTGCCATTCCCAACGTCATTCCCATTACCATTCCCACCATTATTCCCATTGTTATTCCCATTGTCATTGCCATTGTGATTCCCACCGTCATTCCCATCATTCTCATTGTTATTCCCATTGTCATTCCCATTGCCATCCCCATTCCCATCCCCATTGCCATTCCCATTCCCATTCCCATTGCCATTCCCATTGTCATTCCCATCCCCATTGCCATTGTCATTCCCATTGTCATTCCCATCCCCATTGCCATTCCCATTGTCATTGCCATTCCCATTCCCACCATTATTCCCGTTGTCATTCCCATTGCCATTTCCATTGTTATTCCCATTGCCATTCCCATTGTTATTCCCATTACCGTTCCCACCATTATTCCCATTGTCATTCCCGTTGTCATTCCCATTGCCATTCCCGTTGCCATTCCCGCTGTCATTCCCATTGCCATTCCCATTGCCATTCCCGTTGTCATTCCCGTTGCCATTCCCATTGTCATTCCCGTTGCCATTCCCGTTGTCATTCCCATTGTCATTCCCGTTGCCATTCCCGTTGCCATTCCCACCATTATTCCCATTCCCGTCACCATTCCCGTTGCCATTCCCGGGGCCGTTGTTTCTGTTTCCCCCCAGGCTCGTTCTCGGCGACGCTGCCGCCGTACCAGCAGTCGGAGGTGATGCTGTTCATCATGAACAAGGTGCCCATCCCCGAGAATTCCCGGCATTCCCAACATTCCCGGAACATCCCGGAGCCCGGAGCCGAGCCTGACGGGTGAGAACTGCCCCCAAATCCCAAAAATTCCCAACTATTCCCCAAAATTCCCAACATTCCCGGAACATCCCGGAGCCCGGAGCCGAGCCTGACGGGTGAGCCCTGCCCCCCATCCCTGGAATTCCCAACTATTCCCAAAAATTCCCAACATTCCCAACATTCCCGGAACTTCCCGGAGCCGAGCCTGACGGGTGAGCCCTGCCCCCCATCCCTGGAATTCCCAACTATTCCCAAAAATTCCCAAAATTCCCAACATTCCCGGAACTTCCCGGAGCCGAGCCTGACGGGTGAGCCCTGCCCCCCATCCCTGGAATTCCCAACTATTCCCAACAATTCCCAACAATTCCCAACATTCCCGGAACATCCCGGAGCCCGGAGCCGAGCCTGACGGGTGAGAACTGCCCCCAAATCCCTGGAATTCCCAACTATTCCCCAAAATTCCCAACATTCCCGGAACATCCCGGAGCCCGGAGCTGAGCCTGACGGGTGAGAACTGGCCCCAAATCCCAAAATTCCCAAAAATTCCTAATAATCCCCCAAAATTCCCGAATATCCCGGAGCCAGGAGCTGAGCCCCAACCCCGATTCCCAAAATTCCAGAGAATTCCCAAAAATTCCCAACATTCCCAGAACTTCCCGGAGCCCAGAGCCGAGCCTGACGGGTGAGAACTGCCCCCAAATCCCAAAATTCCTAAAAATTCCTAAAAATCCCCCAAAATTCCCCAAAATTCTGAGAATTCCCAAATTTCCCAGAGCTGGAATTTCCGGAATTCTGGGAATTCCCAAATTTCCCAGAGCCAGAATTTCCCAGAATTCTGGGAATTCCCAAATTTCCCAGGGCCGGAATTTTCCAGAATTTCCCGGAATTTTGGGAATTCCCAAATTTCCCAGAGCCGGAATTTCCCAAAATTCTGAGAATTCCCAAATTTCCCAGAGCCAGAATTTCCAGGAATTCCCAAAATTCCCAAATTCCCCAGAGCCGGAATTTCCCAAAATTCTGAGAATTCCCAAATTTCCCAGAGCCAGAATTTCCCGGAATTCCCAAAATTCCCAAATTCCCCAGAGCCGGAATTTCCCAAAAATTCTGGGAATTCCCAAATTCCCCAGAGCCAGAATTTCCTGAAATTCCCAAATTTCCCAAATTCCCCAGAGCCGGAATTTCCCGGAATTCTGGGAATTCCCAAATTCCCCAGAGCTGGAATTTCCCGGAATTCCCAAAATTCCTAAATTTCACAGAGCCAGAATTCCCGGAATTCTGAGAATTCCCAAATTTCCCAGAGCCGGAATTTCAGGAATTCTGGGAATTCCCAAATTCCCCAGAGCCGGAATTTCCCAGAATTCCCAAATTTCCCAGAGCCGGAATTTCCCGGAATTCTGGGAATTCCCAGATTCCCCAGAGCCAGAATTTCCCAGAATTCCCAAAATTCCCAAATTTCCCAGACCCAGAATTTCCCGGAATTCTGGGAATTCCCAAATTCCCCAGAGCCGGAATTTCCCAGAATTCTGGGAATTCCCAAATTCCCCACAGCCGGAAATTACCGGAATTCCCAAAATTCCCACATTTCCCAGAGCTGGAATTTCCCGGAATTCTGAGAATTCCCAAATTTCCCAGAGAATTTTGGAATTTTGGGAATTTTTTCAGGGTTTTTGGGATTTGGGCAGTTTTTTGGGAGATTTGGAATTTTGAGAATTTTGGGGATTTTGGGGTTTTTGGGATTTGGATTTTTTTGGGATTTGGAATTTGGAGAATTTGGGGAATTTGGGGGATTTTGGGGTTTTTTGAAATTTGGGGATTGGGGATTTTGGGGGATTTTGGGAATTTTTCCGGTTTTTGGGATTTGGATTTTTTTAATTTTGGGATTTTGGGGATTTTAGGATTTTCGATATTTTGGGAATTTTTTTTAGGGTTTTTGGGATTTGGGGAGTTTTTTGTTTTGGGATTTTTTGCAGTTTGAGAATTTGGGATTGGGGATTTTGGGGCTTTTTGGGGGGATTTTGGGAATTCTTTGGGATTTGGGGTTTTTCTTTTATTTTTGGGATTTGGGATTTTTGGGATTTGGGAGTTTTTTTGTTTTGGGATTTTTTGTGGTTTGAGATTTTGGGATTGGGGATTTTAGGGCTTTTTTGGGGGATTTTTTTGGGGATTTTGGGAATTCTTTGGGATTTGGGGTTTTTCTGTGATTTTGGGTTTTTTTGGGAGTTTTTGGGATTTGGTTTTTTTCTTTTGTTTTTAGGATTTTTTGCAGTTTGGAATTTTGGGGTTTTTTGACGATTTCTTTGGGAATTTTGGGAACTTTTGACATTTAAGATTTGAAAATTTTAGGAATCATTTTTGATTTAGGATTTTGGGGTTTTTTGGGGTTTTTATGGGATTGAACCATTCCCAGACCTGGGAATTCTTTGGGGTTTGGGGTTTTTCTTTCATTGTTGGGATTTGGGGTTTTGGGATTTTTTTGTAGTTGGAGAATTTGGGATTTTTGG
This sequence comes from Ammospiza caudacuta, assembly GCF_027887145.1. NCBI lineage: Eukaryota > Metazoa > Chordata > Aves > Passeriformes > Passerellidae > Ammospiza > Ammospiza caudacuta. The sequence continues at coordinate 117,105,861 of NC_080595.1, read as the reverse complement.
GAAATTTTGGGATTTCAGGTTTGAACGTTTTTGGAATCATTTTTGATTTGGGTTTTTTTGGGGTGAATTTGGGGTTTTTATGGGATTGAACCATTCCCAGACCTGGGAATTCTTTGGGATTTGGGGCTTTTCTTTCATTTGTGGGATTTGGGATTTTGGGCCTTTTTTGGGATTTTTTTTGGGATTTTTGGGAAATTTTGGGATTTAAGATTTGAAGGTTTTAGGAATCATTTTGGATTTGGGATTTTGGGTTTTTTTGGGGTTTTTTTTGGGGTTTTTCTGGGATTGAAATTCCCAGACCTGGGAATGTTTTGGGATTTGGGGCTTTTTTTCATTTTTGGGATTTGGGATTTTGGGGCTTTTTTAGGGATTTTTTTGGGGATTTTTGGGATTTAAGGTTTGAAGGTTTTAGGAATCATTTTGGATTTGGGATTTTGGGGTGAATTTGGGGGTTTTTTGGGGGTTTTTCTGGGATTGAACCATTCCCAGACCTGGGAATGTTTTGGGATTTGGGGTTTTTCTTTCATTTTTGGGATTTGGGGTTTTGGGGCTTTTTTAGGGATTTTTTTTGGGGATTTTTGGGATTTAAGGTTTGAAGGTTTTTGGAATCATTTTTGATTTGGGATTTTGGGGTTTATTGGGATGAATTTGGGGTTTTTATGGGATTGAACCATTCCCAGACCTGGGAATTCTTTGGGATTTGGGGTTTTTCTTTCATTTTTGGGATTTGGGATTTTGGGCCTTTTTTGGGATTTTTTTGGGGATTTTTGGGAAATTTTGGGATTTAAGATTTGAAGGTTTTAGGAATCATTTTGGATTTGGGATTTTGGGTTTTTTTGGGGTTTTTTTTGGGGTTTTTCTGGGATTGAAATTCCCAGACCTGGGAATGTTTTGGGATTTGGGGCTTTTTTTCATTTTTGGGATTTGGGATTTTGGGGCTCTTTTAGGGATTTTTTTGGGGATTTTTGGGATTTAAGGTTTGAAGGTTTTAGGAATCATTTTGGATTTGGGATTTTGGGGTGAATTTGGGGTTTTTCTGGGATTGAACCATTCCCAGACCTGGGAATTCTTTGGGATTTGGGGCTTTTCTTTCATTTGTGGGATTTTTTGTTGTTCGAGAATTTGGGATTTGGGATTTTGGGGCTTTTTTTGGGATTTTTTTTGGATTTTGGGAACTTTTGGGATTTAAGATTTGAAGGTTTTAGGAATCATTTTTGATTTGGGATTTTGGGGTGAATTTGGGGTTTTTATGGGATTGAACCATTCCCACACCTGGGAATTCTTTGGGATTTGGGGTTTTTTTTCATTTTTGGGATTTGGGGTTTTGGGGCTTTTTTAGGGATTTTTTTGGGGATTTTTGGGATTTAAGGTTTGAAGGTTTTTGGAATCATTTTTGATTTGGGATTTTGGGGTTTATTGGGATGAATTTGGGGTTTTTCTGGGATTGAACCATTCCCACACCTGGGAATTCTTTGGGATTTGGGGCTTTTCTTTCATTTTTGGGATTTGGGATTTTGGGCCTTTTTTGGGATTTTTTTGGGGATTTTTGGGAAATTTTGGGATTTAAGATTTGAAGGTTTTAGGAATCATTTTTGATTTAGGATTTGGGGTTTTTTGGGGGTTTTTTGGGGTTTTTATGGGATTGAAATTCCCAGACCTGGGAATGTTTTGGGATTTGGGGCTTTTTTTCATTTTTGGGATTTGGGATTTTGGGGCTTTTTTAGGGATTTTTTTGGGGATTTTTGGGATTTAAGGTTTGAAGGTTTTAGGAATCATTTTGGATTTGGGATTTTGGGGTGAATTTGGGGTTTTTATGGGATTGAACCATTCCCAGACCTGGGAATTCTTTGGGATTTGGGGCTTTTCTTTCATTTGTGGGATTTTTTGTTGTTCGAGAATTTGGGATTTGGGATTTTGGGCTTTTTTGGGATTTTTTAGGGATTTTGGGAAATGTTGGGATTTAAGGTTTGAAGGTTTTAGGAATCATTTTGGATTTGGGATTTTGGGGTGAATTTGGGGTTTTTTTTGGGGTTTTTCTGGGATTGAACCATTCCCAGACCTGGGAATGTTTTGGGATTTGGGGTTTTTCTTTCATTTTTGGGATTTGGGATTTTGGGGCTTTTTTAGGGATTTTTTTGGGGATTTTTGGGATTTAAGGTTTGAAGGTTTTTGGAATCATTTTTGATTTGGGATTTTGGGGTTTATAGGGATGAATTTGGGGTTTTTATGGGATTGAACCATTCCCACACCTGGGAATTCTTTGGGATTTGGGGTTTTTCTGTGATTTTTGGGATTTTTTGTTGTTTGAGACTTTGGAAATTGGGATTTGGGCCTTTTTTTGGGATTTTTTAGGGATTTTGGGAAATTTTGGGATTTAAGATTTGAAGGTTTTAGGAATCATTTTTGATTTGGGATTTTGGGGTGAATTTGGGGTTTTTTTTGGGGTTTTTCTGGGATTGAACCATTCCCAGACCTGGGAATGTTTTGGGATTTGGGGATTTTCTTTCATTTTTGGGATTTGGGATTTTGGGGCTTTTTTAGGGATTTTTTTGGGGATTTTTGGGATTTAAGATTTGAAAGTTTTTGGAATAATTTTTGATTTGGGTTTTTTTGGGGTGAATTTGGGGTTTTTATGGGATTGAACCATTCCCACACCTGGGAATTCTTTGGGATTTGGGGCTTTTCTTTCATTTGTGGGATTTGGGATTTTGGGGCTTTTTTAGGGATTTTTTTGGGGATTTTTGGGATTTAAGGTTTGAAGGTTTTTGGAATCATTTTTGATTTGAGATTTTGGGGTTTATTGGGATGAATTTGGGGTTTTTATGGGATTGAACCATTCCCACACCTGGGAATTCTTTGGGATTTGGGGTTTGGGGCTTTTTTGGGATTTTTTTGGGGATTTTTGGGAAATTTTGGGATTTAAGATTTGAAAGTTTTTGGAATCATTTTTGATTTGGGTTTTTTTGGGGTGAATTTGGGGTTTTTATGGGATTGAACCATTCCCAGACCTGGGAATTCTTTGGGATTTGGGGTTTTTCTTTCATTTTTGGGATTTGGGGTTTTGGGGCTTTTTTAGGGATTTTTTTGGGGATTTTTGGGATTTAAGGTTTGAAGGTTTTAGGAATCATTTTTGATTTAGGATTTGGGGTTTTTTGGGGGTTTTTTGGGGTTTTTATGGGATTGAAATTCCCAGACCTGGGAATGTTTTGGGATTTGGGGCTTTTTTTCATTTTTGGGATTTGGGATTTTGGGGCTCTTTTAGGGATTTTTTTGGGGATTTTTGGGATTTAAGGTTTGAAGGTTTTAGGAATCATTTTGGATTTGGGATTTTGGGGTGAATTTGGGGGTTTTTTGGGGGTTTTTCTGGGATTGAACCATTCCCAGACCTGGGAATGTTTTGGGATTTGGGGTTTTTCTTTCATTTTTGGGATTTGGGATTTTGGGGCTTTTTTAGGGATTTTTTTGGGGATTTTTGGGATTTAAGATTTGAAAGTTTTTGGAATCATTTTTGATTTGGGTTTTTTTGGGGTGAATTTGGGGTTTTTATGGGATTGAACCATTCCCACACCTGGGAATTCTTTGGGATTTGGGGCTTTTCTTTCATTTGTGGGATTTTTTGTTGTTCGAGAATTTGGGATTTGGGATTTTGGGGCTTTTTTTGGGATTTTTTAGGGATTTTGGGAACTTTTGGGATTTAAGATTTGAAGGTTTTAGGAATCATTTTTGATTTGGGATTTTGGGGTGAATTTGGGGTTTTTATGGGATTGAACCATTCCCAGACCTGGGAATTCTTTGGGATTTGGGGCTTTTCTTTCATTTGTGGGATTTTTTGTTGTTCGAGAATTTGGGATTTGGGATTTTGGGCTTTTTTGGGATTTTTTAGGGATTTTGGGAAATGTTGGGATTTAAGGTTTGAAGGTTTTAGGAATCATTTTGGATTTGGGATTTTGGGGTGAATTTGGGGTTTTTTTTGGGGTTTTTCTGGGATTGAACCATTCCCAGACCTGGGAATGTTTTGGGATTTGGGGTTTTTCTTTCATTTTTGGGATTTGGGATTTTGGGGCTTTTTTAGGGATTTTTTTGGGGATTTTTGGGATTTAAGGTTTGAAGGTTTTTGGAATCATTTTTGATTTGGGATTTTGGGGTTTATAGGGATGAATTTGGGGTTTTTATGGGATTGAACCATTCCCACACCTGGGAATTCTTTGGGATTTGGGGTTTTTCTGTGATTTTTGGGATTTTTTGTTGTTTGAGACTTTGGAAATTGGGATTTGGGCCTTTTTTTGGGATTTTTTAGGGATTTTGGGAAATTTTGGGATTTAAGATTTGAAGGTTTTAGGAATCATTTTTGATTTGGGATTTTGGGGTGAATTTGGGGTTTTTTTTGGGGTTTTTCTGGGATTGAACCATTCCCAGACCTGGGAATGTTTTGGGATTTGGGGTTTTTCTTTCATTTTTGGGATTTGGGATTTTGGGGCTTTTTTAGGGATTTTTTTGGGGATTTTTGGGATTTAAGATTTGAAAGTTTTTGGAATAATTTTTGATTTGGGTTTTTTTGGGGTGAATTTGGGGTTTTTATGGGATTGAACCATTCCCACACCTGGGAATTCTTTGGGATTTGGGGCTTTTCTTTCATTTGTGGGATTTGGGATTTTGGGGCTTTTTTAGGGATTTTTTTGGGGATTTTTGGGATTTAAGGTTTGAAGGTTTTTGGAATCATTTTTGATTTGAGATTTTGGGGTTTATTGGGATGAATTTGGGGTTTTTATGGGATTGAACCATTCCCACACCTGGGAATTCTTTGGGATTTGGGGTTTGGGGCTTTTTTGGGATTTTTTTGGGGATTTTTGGGAAATTTTGGGATTTAAGATTTGAAAGTTTTTGGAATCATTTTTGATTTGGGTTTTTTTGGGGTGAATTTGGGGTTTTTCTGGGATTGAACCATTCCCAGACCTGGGAATTCTTTGGGATTTGGGGTTTTTCTTTCATTTTTGGGATTTGGGGTTTTGGGGCTTTTTTAGGGATTTTTTTGGGGATTTTTGGGATTTAAGGTTTGAAGGTTTTAGGAATCATTTTTGATTTAGGATTTGGGGTTTTTTGGGGGTTTTTTGGGGTTTTTATGGGATTGAAATTCCCAGACCTGGGAATGTTTTGGGATTTGGGGCTTTTTTTCATTTTTGGGATTTGGGATTTTGGGGCTCTTTTAGGGATTTTTTTGGGGATTTTTGGGATTTAAGGTTTGAAGGTTTTAGGAATCATTTTGGATTTGGGATTTTGGGGTGAATTTGGGGGTTTTTTGGGGGTTTTTCTGGGATTGAACCATTCCCAGACCTGGGAATGTTTTGGGATTTGGGGTTTTTCTTTCATTTTTGGGATTTGGGATTTTGGGGCTTTTTTAGGGATTTTTTTGGGGATTTTTGGGATTTAAGATTTGAAAGTTTTTGGAATCATTTTTGATTTGGGTTTTTTTGGGGTGAATTTGGGGTTTTTATGGGATTGAACCATTCCCAGACCTGGGAATTCTTTGGGATTTGGGGCTTTTCTTTCATTTGTGGGATTTTTTGTTGTTCGAGAATTTGGGAGTTGGGATTTTGGGGCTTTTTTTGGGATTTTTTAGGGATTTTGGGAACTTTTGGGATTTAAGATTTGAAGGTTTTAGGAATCATTTTTGATTTGGGATTTTGGGGTGAATTTGGGGTTTTTCTGGGATTGAAATTCCCAGACCTGGGAATGTTTTGGGATTTGGGGCTTTTTTTCATTTTTGGGATTTGGGATTTTGGGGCTTTTTTAGGGATTTTTTTGGGGATTTTTGGGATTTAAGGTTTGAAGGTTTTAGGAATCATTTTGGATTTGGGATTTTGGGGTGAATTTGGGGTTTTTATGGGATTGAACCATTCCCACACCTGGGAATTCTTTGGGATTTGGGGCTTTTCTTTCATTTTTGGGATTTGGGATTTTGGGGCTTTTTTAGGGATTTTTTTGGGGATTTTTGGGATTTAAGGTTTGAAGGTTTTAGGAATCATTTTGGATTTGGGATTTTGGGGTTTATTGGGATGAATTTGGGGTTTTTATGGGATTGAACCATTCCCACACCTGGGAATTCTTTGGGATTTGGGGCTTTTCTTTCATTTTTGGGATTTGGGGTTTGGGGCTTTTTTGGGATTTTTTTGGGGATTTTTGGGAAATTTTGGGATTTAAGATTTGAAGGTTTTAGGAATCATTTTGGATTTGGGACTTTGGGGTGAATTTGGGGTTTTTTTTGGGGTTTTTCCGGGATTGAAATTCCCAGACCTGGGAATGTTTTGGGATTTGGGTTTTTTTACCTCTTGCGACTTTCCCATGTTTTGTTTTTTATTTTTTTTCCCAAAGTTTTGGGATTTTCCCCAACTTTTGGGTTTTGTTTTGCAGGAAGGAGAACCGGAACCGCCTGACCCAGATGATGCTGCTCAAATCCCTGCTCCAGGTGCCTCCAAAATTCCCCAAAATCCCAAAAATCCCCAAAATTCCAGGGAATTTTCCACTTTTTGGGGAATTTTGGGGCAACTCTTGAAACTTTTGGGAGTTTTTTTCTGAAGTTTTTTAGGCATCCTTGAAGGTTTCAGAATTTTGGGGGAGATTTTTTGGGAATTTTGGAAGATTTTGGTGAATTCTTTGGGATTTTTTTTTCAAGATTTTTGGGGATTCTTTGGAATTTGAAGATTTTGGGGGGAATTTTTAGAATTTTGGGGGGGTTTGGTTGGGAATTCTGTGGGATTTTAGGAGTTTTGGGGGTTAATTTGGATTTTTTGGGTTTGTTTTTTTTTTTTTTTCCAGGATTTTTTGGCATTTTTGGATTCTTTCCCAAAAATTTTTGTGAATTTTTTAGAATTATTTTTGTTTTAGATTTTTTGTTTTTTTTTTTTTTTTTTGTTTGTTTTTTTTTGGAATTCTTTGGGATTTTAGGGGATTTTTCCTGAAATATTTTGGGATTCTTTGGGATTGGGGGATTTTGGGGAGATTTTTGGGAATTCTTTGGGATTTTTTCAGGATTTTTTGGGAATTCTTTGGAATTTTTTCCAGGATTTTTTGGCATTTTTGGATTCTTTCCCAAATTTTTTTTTGTGAATTTTTTAGGATTATTTTTGTTTTAAATTTTTTTTGGTTTGGTTTTTTTATTTTGCAATTCTTTGGGATTTTAGGGGATTTTTCCTGAAATATTTTGGGATTCTTTGGGATTGGGGGATTTTTGGGGAGATTTTTGGGGAGATTTTTGGGAATTCTTTGGGATTTTTTCAGGATTTTTGGGAATTCTTTGGGATTTTTTCAGGATTTTTTGGGAATTCTTTGGGATTTTTTTCAGGATTTTTGGGAATTCTTTGGGATTTTTTTGGGGTAGATTTTGGGGATTTCGTGGTTATTTTCCTGGATTTGGGGGGAATTTTTTGGAATTTTTGGAATTCTTTGGGGCTTTTGGGGGCATTTTAAGGTTTTTTGTAATTTCTGTGAATTCTTTGGGATTTTGGGTTTTTTTTTTTGGAGGGATTTTTCAGTTTTTCACAGACTTTTTTGGGATTTTTGCAAATTCGTGGGGATTTTTTAGGGTTTTTTTTGGATTTTTACAAATTCTTTAGAAAATTGGGGGTGATTTTTGGGATTTTTTTGGGAATTTCTTGGGGTTTTTTGCTTTTTTTCAAGGATTTTTTGGGAATTCTTTAAAATTTCTGCATTTTTGGGGGGGATTTGGGGGATTTTTTTGGGGGGAATTTTTGGAATTTGTTGAGATTTCTCTTGAGGAGATTTTTGGGGGTTTTTTTCCCGAATTTTTGGGAATTCTTTGGGATTTTTGAGGAATTTTTCCCCTTGAATTTTGGGGGGATTTTTTTTCCAGAATTTTTTTTTTCCCCAGAATTTTTTGGGAATTCTTTGGGGTTTTTTTATTTTTTTTTTTTTGGCGATTTTTGGTAGATTTTTGCCTATTTTTTGTAAATTTTTGGGGGTTCTTTTCCCCTGGATTTCTTTGGGAATTTAGGGGTGATTTTTAGGAATTTTTGGAGATTTTTACCCTGAATTTTTTGGGGAATTCTTTGGGATTTAGGGGAGTTCTGATTTTTGTGTTTTTTTGTTTTATTTTCCCCTAAGAAATTTCTTTGAATTTCAGCATTTTTGGGGAATTTTGGATGGGATTTTTTGGAGATTTTCTGGAGAATTTTTGGAATCTGGGGGAGATTTTTTGGGATTCTTTGGGATGTTCAGCTTTTCTCAGGAATTTTTAGGAATTTTTGAGGATTTTACGATTGGGAGGAAAAAACCTTTGGAATTTTGGGCTTTTCCAGGGATTTTTGGGAATTCTTTGAGATTTTTTTGGGGGCATTTTGTGACTTCTTTTGGATTCCTTGGGGTTTTGGGGTGAATTTTGGGAATTCTTTCGGGATTTTTTTGGGTGGGGATTTTTCTGGAGAGTTTTTTGTTGATTTTGGGGGAATCTTCGGGATTTTTTTTGGGAATTCTTTGGGGTTTTTTGGAGATTTCAGATTTTTGGGGGACTTTTTGGCAGGGTTTCTTTGAAAGATTTTTCAAGGGTTTTTTTGGGGGATTTTAGGGCTTTTTTGGGATTTTTTTTTTTAATTTATTTTGTGGGAATTCTTTGAGATTTTAAGCGCAATTTTTTGGGATTTCTTGGGGTTTTTTATTGTTTTTTCCAGGATTTTTATAAATTTTCCAGCATTTTCATTCCCCCCCCCCTTTTCCCATTTCCCTTGAAATTCTTTGGAAACATTTTGTGATTTTTTGGGGTTTTTGGGTGATTTTGGCAAATTCTTTGCAATTTTTTTTCCTTTCTTCTGCTATTTTTATAAATTCCTCCTGATTTGAGTTTTTTCCCCCAAATTTTTTGGGATTTCTTTGGGGTTTTTTATTGTTTTTTCCAGGATTTTTATAAATTTTCCAGCATTTTCTTTCCCCCCCTTTTTCCCATTTTCTTTGGAATTCTTTGGAAACATTTTGTGATTTTTTGGGGTTTTTTGGTGATTTTGGCAAATTCTTTGCAATTTTTTTTCTTTTCTTCTGCTATTTTTATAAATTCCTCCCGATTTGAGTTTTTTCCCCCAATTTTTTTTGGGATTTCTTTGGTTTTTTTTTTGTTTTTTCCAAGATTTTTTATAAATTTTCCAGCATTTTCTTTCCCCCCCTTTTTCCCATTTCTCTTGGAATTCTTTGGAAACATTTTGTGATTTTTTGGGGTTTTTTGGTGATTTTGGCAAATTCTTTGCAATTTTTTTTCTTTTCTTCTGCTATTTTTATAAATTCCTCCTGATTTGAGTTTTTTTGCCCCAAATTTTCCCTTTTTCCCCCCAGGTCTGCTGCCCCCCAATCCTTGGCGATTTTCCCTTTTCCCAGATTTTTTTGGGAATTCTTTGGGATTTTTTGGTGTAATTTTTGGGAATTTTTTTTATTTGGATTTTTGGGTTTTTTTTGCCGTGAAACCTTTTGGGGTTTTGGGTTTTTTTTGGAATTTAAGGGCAATTCTTTGGGTTTTCTTTGCCTGGAATTTCTTGGGGAATTCTTTGGGATTTTAGGGGGGATATTTTGAGGATTTTAGGGGGAATTTTTGGGATTTTAGGGGGGATTTTTTGGGAAATTTTAGGGATTTTTTTGGGATATTAGAAATGATTTTTTTTGGGCTATTTTGGGGAATTTTTTGTGTTTGTTGGGGGGAGGTTTCGTGGGGTTTTTTGGGAATTCTTTGGGATGTTAAGGGGGTTGGTTTGGCAATTTTTCACAGGGATTTTCCTTAGGGGACGTCTCAAAAATTCTTTGGGATTTCAGCTGCGGCTTTTGGGAACAATTTGGGATTTTTTGGGTTTTTTTTGGGGGGAGGGGAATTTTTCTCTTTTTATTTTTTAATTCTTTGTGATTTTTCTTTGCGATTTCTGCGAGTTCTTTGCGATTTTGGGGTTTATTTTTTTTTGTTTTTTGCAATTTTCGCGAAACCTTCGAGATTTTTTTTTGCTTTTCTTTTTTCCTGCTGTTTTTGGGGATTTTGTTTCCGGGTTTATCTCGGATTTTTGGGAATTCTTTGGGGCGTTTTTTGGTGATTTCTGTGCATCCTTTGGGGTCTTTTGGGCATTTCTGGGAATTCTTTGGGATGTTTTAATTGTTTTGGGTTTTTGGCTGATTTCTGTAAATTCTTTGGGATTTTAGGAGCATTTTGGGAAATTCTTTCTGATTTTTGGGTTTTTCTTTTCAGATGTCACCAATTTTTTGGCGATTTTCTTTGCGTTTTTTAGGGGGGATTTCTAGAAATTTCCAAAATCTCACTTTCAGTTGCATTTTTGGGGAATTATTTCTGATTTTTTGGGGGTTTTTTTTGGGGAATTCTTTGCGACTTCAGAGCTTTTTGGGGGCAGATTTTCCATTGGGGTTTTGGGAGGATTTTGGGGAATCCTTTGGCATTTCAGGGCTGATTTTTGGGGAATTTCTGGGCACTCTTACATTTCTTGGCGATTTCAGCCAATTCTTTGCCATTTTTTGGCTCATTTTTTTTTTTGCGATTTCGCCCATTTTTTGGCGATTTTCTTTGCGTTTTTAGGGGGGATTTCTAGAAATTTCCAAAATCTCACTTTTAGTTGCATTTTTGGGGAATTATTTCTGATTTTTTGGGGGTTTTTTTGGGGGGAATTCTTTGCGACTTCAGAGCTTTTTGGGGGCAGATTTTCCATTGGGGTTTTGGGAGGATTTTGGGGAATCCTTTGGGATTTCAGGGCTGATTTTTGGGGAATTGTTTTCGGATTTTTGGGGAGATTTCTGGGCACTCTTACATTTCTTGGCGACTTCCGCCAATTCTTTGCCATTTTTTGGGTCATTTTTTTTTGCCATTTCACCAATTTTTTGGCGATTTTCTTTGCGTTTTTAGGGGGATTTGTAGAAATTTCCAAACTCACTTTGAGTCGCATTTTGTGTCGCAGGTGTCGTCGGGGCTGCGCTGCAGCAGCCTCCTGACGGCGCTGCCCGGGGCCTTCCTGGAGCGGCTGCTGGCGCCGGCGCTGCTCCCGGAGCCGCGGCTGCAAATCTTCGTCCTCGACATCCTCGGAGCCTTCCTGGACCGGCGCCGCCTGCGGCCCCGCCTGCGCCCCGCCAGGTCGGCGCGCCCTGAAACAGCCCCAAAATTCCACTTTTTCACACAAAATTCCTGCCCTTTGCCGGGGGTTTTTTGGGATTTTTTTTCAGATTTTTTTCAGGATTTTACCAGAATTTGCAGGCAATTTTTCAGATTTTTTTCAGGATTTTTCCAGATTTTTTCCACAATTTTTTTTCAGATTTTTTTCAGATTTTTTACACAATTTTTTTCAGATTTTCTTCAGGATTTTTAGACAATTTTTCAGATGTTTTTTAGGATTTTTTAACACAATTTTTACACCAAGTTTTCGGATTTTTTCAGAATTTTCAGGGAATTTTTACACAATTTTTCGGATTTTTTTCAGAATTTTTACACATTTTTTTTCAGAATTTTTACATCATTTTTTCAGGATTTTTACACAATTTCTTTCACATTTTTTCCAGGATTTTTTACATAATTTTTACACCAAGTTTTCGGAATTTTTACGCAATTTTTTCAGAAATTTTTACGGAATTTTTACACAATTTTTCGGGTTTTTTTCAGATTTTTTTTTAGAATTTTTACACCATTTTTGCAGAATTTTTACACAATTTTTTTCAGATTTTTTTCAGGATTTTTACACAGTTTTTCAGATTTTTTTCAGGATTTTTTACACAATTTTTACACCAAGTTTTCGGATTTTTTACGCAATTTTTTCAGAATTTTTAGGGAATTTTTATACAATTTTTCGGATTTTTTTCAGATTTTTTTAGAATTTTTACACCATTTTTGCAGAATTTTTACACAATTTTTTTCAGATTTTTTTCAGGATTTTTACACAGTTTTTCAGATGTTTTTTAGGATTTTTTACACAATTTTTACACCAAGTTTTCGGATTTTTTACGCAATTTTTTCAGAATTTTCAGGGAATTTTTACACAATTTTTCGGATTTTTTTCAGAATTTTTACACATTTGTTTTTTCAGAATTTTTACATCTTTTTTTCAGGATTTTTACACAATTTCTTTCACATTTTTTCCAGGATTTTTTACATAATTTTTACACCAAGTTTTCGGAATTTTTACGCAATTTTTTCAGAATTTTTTACGGAATTTTTACACAATTTTTCGGGTTTTTTTCAGATTTTTTTAGAATTTTTACACCATTTTTGCAGAATTTTTACACAATTTTTTTCAGATTTTTTTCAGGATTTTTACACAGTTTTTCAGATGTTTTTTAGGATTTTTTACACAATTTTTACACCAAGTTTTCGGATTTTTTACGCAATTTTTTCAGAATTTTCAGGGAATTTTTACACAATTTTTCGGATTTTTTTCAGAATTTTTACACATTTTTTTTTCAGAATTTTTGCATCATTTTTTCAGGATTTTTACACAATTTCTTTCACATTTTTTCCAGGATTTTTTACACAATTTTTACACCAAGTTTTCGGAATTTTTACGCAATTTTTTCAGAATTTTTTACGGAATTTTTACACAATTTTTCAGATTTTTTTCAGATTTTTTTTAGAATTTTTACACCATTTTTGCAGAATTTTTACACAATTTTTTTCAGATTTTTTTCAGGATTTTTACACAATTTTTCAGATGTTTTTTAGGATTTTTTAACACAATTTTTACACCAAGTTTTCGGAATTTTTACGCAATTTTTTCAGAATTTTTTACGGAATTTTTACACAATTTTTCGGATTTTTTTCAGATTTTTTTTAGAATTTTTACACCATTTTTGCAGAATTTTTACACATTTTTTTCAGATTTTTTTCAGGATTTTTACACCATTTTTTCAGAATTTTTACACAGTTTTTCAGAATTTTTTCAGGATTTTTTACACAATTTTTACACCAAGTTTTCGGATTTTTTACGCAAATTTTTCAGAATTTTTTACGGAATTTTTACACAAATTTTCAGATGTTTTTCAAAATTTTTACACTTTTTTTCAGAATTTTGTCAGGATTTATTTCAGAATTTTTACAACAATTTCTCAGATTTTTTACACGTTTTTTTCAGAATTTTTTACAAAATTTTTACACAATTTTTGATAATTTTTTCAGATTTTTTCAGAACTTTTACAAAATTTTTCACATTTTTCCAGATTTTTTTACAGAATTTTTCAGAACTTTTTCAGAATTTCTCACAGAATTTTTTGACATTTTTTTCAGAATTTTTACAGATTTATTCAGAATGTTATACAGATTTTTTTCAGAATTTTTTCCAGATTTCTAACAGAATTTTCCAGATTATTTTCAAAATTTTTCAAATTTTTTCAGAATTTTTTATGGAATTTATGGAGAATTTTTACAGACTTTTACGGATTTTTTTCAGATCTTTAAGATTTTTGTTCACAATTTTTCCAGACTTTTCCAGAATTTTTTCAGATTTTTTCAGTATTTTTACAGAATTATTCAGATTTTTGTACAGAAATTTTTTCAGAATTTTTACACAATTTTTCATAATTTTTAACAGATTTTTTCCAGAATTTCTCCAGATTTTCTCAGAATTTTTACAGGAACTTTTCCAGATTTTTTTTCAGAATTTTTACATAATTTTTTCAGATTTTTTCAAAATTTTTGACAGAATTTGTCCAGGTTTTTTCAGAAGTTTATACAGAATTTTTTCAGCTTTCTCAAGAGGTTCTTACAGAATTTCTTCAGAATTTTTACAGATTTTTTCAGAATTTTTTTCAGATTTTTTCCAGATTTTTTGTCTGGATTTTCCCAGCTGGGATCAAAACTTGGGGATTTGGGGTGGGGAAATTTTAGGAATTTCTGGATTTATTTTCCTGGGTTTTTTCTGGAATTTTCCCAGCCGGGATCAGAAATTGTGAATTTGGGAGGGGGAAATTCCTGGAGGTTTTTTCTGGAATTTTTCCAATTTTTTCCCGAATTTTCCCAGATTTTTGTCCGGAATTCCCCAGCTGGAAAATCTGCCATTTGGGATGGGGAAATTCCCGGAACTTTCTGGAAATTTTTTCAGATTTTTGGGGGAATTTTTGTCTGAATTTTCCCAGCTGGGAACAGAAATTGTGAATTTGGGATGGGGAAACTGCTGCAGTTTCACAGATTTTAAATTTTTTTAAAATTTAGTGGAATTTTTCATGGATTTTTTTCTGGAATTTTACCAGATTTTGCTCAGCTGGGATCAGCCCCAAAAAGGGAAATTTGGGATTCGGGATGGGGAAATTCCTGAAATATTTTCCAGGATTTTTTCCAGATTTTCGCAGGTGGGAGCAGACCTGGAATTAAAAATGGGGAAATCTGGATTATTTGGGATTTGGGATGGGGAAATTTTTGGGATTTCCCCAGAATTTTTAATGGAATTTTTCAGGATTTTTTTCTTTTTTTCGGTCGGGATTTTCCCAGCTGGGATCAAAAATTTGGGATATTTGGGACAGATCATTCCTGAGGGTTTTTTAAATTTTTATTTTATTTTTATTTTCTGGATTTTTTCTGGAATTTTAAATTGATTTTTCCCAGGAATTTTTTTTCCCAGCTGGGATCAGGTTTGGGACAAAAAAAATTCCAGAATTTGGGATGGGGGAATTCCTGAAATTTCCTGGATTTTCTGGGATTTTTTTCCTGGAAATTTTTATTGAATTTTTTCTGTAATTTTGGTCTGGATTTTCCCAACTGGGAGCAGAGGCAGGAGGGAAAATCCAGGATTTGGGATGGGAAATTCTGATTTTGGGGGGATTTTTTTGGATTTTTCTGCAGTTCCATCACCGACGTTTCGCTGCTGAAGCTGAAGGTGGAGAAATGTTCCCGCCAGGATTCCGTCTTCATGAAAAAGGTCTGGAAAAATCCCAAATTTTCCAAAATTTTCCCAATTTTGGGGCGTCCTGAGGTCGCCAAATCTGGGAAAATCCCAGGAATTTGGGATTTCAGCTCATTTCCCAAAGAAATCCCAAAAAAACTCCAAAAAAATCCTAAAAAATTCCCTGAAATCCACTAGAAATAAAAAAAGAAATTATCCAAAAAATCTAAAAATAAAAAGAAAAAAAGAAAAAAAACCCCAGGAATATTCCCGAAAAATGTTTCACAACCACCCCAAAAATCCATGAAAATTCTTTCAAAAATCCCCCCAAAAATCCTAAAAAATCCTCAAAATTCCCCCAAAAAACCCTAAAAAAATTCCTCTAAATCCCTCCCTCAAAACAAACCTTAAAAAGGTCCCTGAAAAATCACAAAAAAAATCATTTTAAAATCCACCAAAAATAAGCCCAGAAAAACCCTCAAAAATCCAAGAAAATTCTTCAAAAAATGGCCCCAAATATCCAAGAAAATTCACCAAAAATTCTCTAAAGATGCCCCCAAAAACCCTAAAATATCCCCCGAAACCACCGGTAATGCCTTAAAATGTCCCAGAGTCCTGAAAAATCCCCAAAAAATCTCCTAAAATCACAAAAAAAATCCCAAAGAATTCCCAAGAAAACCCTCAAAAAAAAAACCCCAAAAATCACTGAAAAATCCCCCAAAATGTCCAAAAAGCCACAAAAAATCCCGAAAAATTCCACAAGTTCCCAAATCCCCAACCCCCCCCAAAAACCCCAAATTTCACCATTTCCTGCCCTCGGCACTGCCGGGCCCTGCATCCCCTCAAACAGCCCCAAAACCCTGGAAAAACCCCAAAAATCCTCTCAAAAATTCCCAAAAAATCAAATAAATTACCCTCAAAAACCACCGAAAGCATTACGGGAAAATCACCAAAAAATTCTTCAAAAACTCACCAAAAAACCTGGAAAAATCGCTGAAAAATCCTAAAAAAATCCTAAAAAAATCCCCCAAAAATCCTAAAAAAAATCCCCAAAAAATCATAAATAATTCCACAGGTTCCCAAGACTTTAAAAACCCTAAAAATGTCCCAAAATTGCCATTTTTTCCCCTCTGCACTGCCGGCCTCTGTTCCTGAGGCGCTGCATCCCCTCAGAAATCCCCCAAAAACCCTAAAAAAAACCCCAAAAACATTCCCTTAAAAACCCCTGAAAAATCACTGAAAAATCAGTGAAAAAATCCCAGAAAATCCCCCAAAAAATTCTAAAAAAAAAGCCCCAAAACCCCTTAAAAACCCCTCAAAATTCGAAGAAAATTGCTCCAAAATCTATGAAAATTCCCCAAAACAATTCCCCCCCAAAATCACCCTAAAAATGCGAAAACCCCACAAAAAAACCCTCAAAAAATCTCCCAAAACCCACCAGAAAAAAAAGCCCCAAAAATCCCTAAAATCTCACAAAATCCTGAAATAAATCCCTAAAAAATCCCCAAAAATCCTCCCCAAAACCACCAAAAAATCCTCCAGAAATCCTTTTAATATCCACCAAAAAAATCCCCAAAAACACTGAAAAATCACTGAAAAATCACGGAAAAGCGTCCAAATGTCACCAAAAAAATCCCCCAAAATTCCTAAAAAAATCCCCAAAAATCATAAAAAATTCCACAGGTTCCCAAGACCTCAAAAACCCGAAAAATTCCCCAAAATTTCCCATTTTTTCCCCTCAGCCCAGCTTGGCGCTGCTGTTGTTCCCGAAGCGCTGCATCCCCTCAGAAATCCCCCGAAAACCCTGGAAAAAAAACCCAAAAAATCCCCGAAAAACCACCAAAAATCCCTTCAAAATCCTCCCCAAAACCAAAAAAATATCCCAAAAATTCTCCCAAAAATTCTCAAAAAGACCCCTTTAAAAAACCAAGAAAACTCCCTGAAAAATCTCCAAAAAAATCTCTCAAAAAATCTCCCCAAAACCCTAACAATTCCCCAAAAATCCAAGAGAATTGCCCCAAAATTCTCAAAAATTCCCCTGAAAAAATCTCAAAAAGCCCCTAAAGGCCTCCCAAGAAAACCCCCTCAAAATCCATGAAAATTCTCAAAAAAACTCTCCAAAATCACTTAAAAAATCACCAAAAAACATCCAACTACCCGCCAAAAATTCTAAAAAATAATAAAAAAATCCCCAAACCCAAAAATAACCTAAATTACCCCAAAATTTCCCATTTTGTGCCCTCAGCACGGCTCAGGTGTGCCGCCAGTGCCCGGGCTCCCCTCAGCACTGCCGGGCCCTGCATCCCCTCAGACAGCCCCAAAACCCAGTAAAAATCCCCCAAAAACTCCCTGAAAAATCACAGAAAAATCCCCCAAAATTCCCCAACCCCAAAAATCCCAGAAAAACCCCAAATTTCCCATTTTTTCCCCTCAGCACGGCTCGGCGCTGCTGTGCCACGCGTTCTGGGTGTGCCGCCTGTGCCCGGGCTCCCCTCAGCACTGCCGGGCCCTGCATCCCCTCAGACAGCCCCAAAACCCAGTAAAAATCCCCCAAAAACTCCCTGAAAAATCACAGAAAAATCCCCCAAAATTCCCTAAACCCAAAAACCCTCGGAAAACCCCAAATTTCCCACTTTTTCTCCTCAGCACGGCTCGGCGCTGCTGTGCCACGCGTTCCGGGTGTGCCGCCTGTGCCCGGGCTCCCCTCAGCACTGCCGGACCCTGCATCCCCTCAGACAGCCCCAAAACCCAGTAAAAATCCCCCAAAAACTCCCTGAAAAAGCACCAAAAAATCCCCCAAAATTCCCCAACCCCAAAAATCCCAGAAAAACCCCAAATTTCCCACTTTTTCCCCTCAGCACGGCTCGGCGCTGCTGTGCCACGCGTTCTGGGTGTGCCGCCTGTGCCCGGGCTCCCCTCAGCACTGCCGGGCCCTGCATCCCCTCAGACAGCCCCAAAACCCAGTAAAAATCCCCCAAAAACTCCCTGAAAAATCACCAAAAAATCCCCCCAAATTCCCCAACCCCAAAAATCCCAGAAAAACCCCAAATTTCCCACTTTTTCTCCTCAGCACGGCTCGGCGCTGCTGTGCCACGCGTTCTGGGTGTGCCGCCTGTGCCCGGGCTCCCCTCAGCACTGCCGGGCCCTGCATCCCCTCAGACAGCCCCAAAACCCAGTAAAAATCCCCCAAAAACTCCCTGAAAAATCACCAAAAATCCCCCCAAATTCCCCAAACCCAAAAACCCTCGGAAATCCCCAAATTTCCCATTTTTTCCCCTCAGCACGGCTCGGCGCTGCTGTGCCACGCGTTCCGGGTGTGCCGCCTGTGCCCGGGCTCCCCTCAGCACTGGCGGGCCCTGCATCCCCTCAGACAGCCCCAAAACCCAGTAAAAATCCCCCAAAAACTCCCTGAAAAATCACAGAAAAATCCCCCAAAATTCCCCAACCCCAAAAATCCCAGAAAATCCCCAAATTTCCCACTTTTTCCCCTCAGCACGGCTCGGCGCTGCTGTGCCACGCGTTCTGGGTGTGCCGCCTGTGCCCGGGCTCCCCTCAGCACTTCCGGGCCCTGTTCCGCCTCCTGGCGCTGCTCAGCCTCGAGTTCGGCACCGATGACGTCATCACCGACCTGCTGCGCCTCGTGCTCGCCCTGCAGGTAGCGAGGGGCGGAATTTGAGGGAATTTTTTGGGATTTTGGGTTTTTTTAGGGATTTTTTTGGGCCGTTTTGGGGTTATTTGGGGGTGGTTTGAGGGGGGATTTTTTGGGGGGTTTTCCCCGCGGATTTTTCGGTCTTTTTGGGGCTTTTTCGGAAGATTTTTTGGGGCGTCTTCCCCAGTTTTATCGGGATTTTTTAGGGGCTTCTTGTCGTATTTTTTGGGGCGTTCTCTTTGGAATTTTTTGTTTTTTTTTTTTTTTTTTTTTTTTTTTTTTTGTTTTTTGTTTTTTTTTTTTTTTTTTTTTTTTGCGGGGATTTTTTTTTTTGGAGAATTTTTTGAGATTTTTGTGGGGATTTTTGGGATTTTTGGGGGGATTTTTTTTCGATTTTATTGGGATTTTTGGGGGTTTTTTGGTTTTTTTTTGAAGATTTTGAGGGGATTTTTGGGGCGTTTGGGGGAATTTTGGGAGATTTTTTGGCAGAGTTTTTTCGGATTTTTTTCGAATTTTTAGAGGATTTTCAGCGATTTTATGGGAATTTATGGAGTTTTTAGCTATTTTGGGACCATTTCATGGGGAGTTTTGGGGGATTTTGGAGATTTTTCGGATGGATTTTTGGGGGGATTGTTGGGGGGCGTTTTGGGAGTTTTCTGGATTTTTTTGGGGGAAGATTTGGGGGATTTTTCGGGGCTATTTTGGGATTTTTGTGGGAATCTTTGGGGTTTACTGTGGGGTTGGGGTTTTTTTTTGAGGATTTTTTGGGGTTTTGGGAGGTTTTGGTTGGGTTTTCCGGCGATGACGTCATCACCGACCTGCGCGCGCTTCGTGCTCGCCCTGCAGGGACTGAGGGACGGAATTGCGGCCATTTTGGGAAGTTTTGGGATTGTGATTTTTAAAAATTTGAGGGAATTTGGAGGGAATTTTTGGGAGAATATTTGGGATTTTTCTGGGGATTTTGAGGGGATTTTTTGGGGGGATTTTGGGTGGATTTTGTTTTGGGTTCTTAGGCATTTCTTGAGAATTGGAGGGAATTTGGGGAGAATTTTTTGGGAGAATATTTGGGATTCTTGGGGAGAATATTTGGGATATTTCTGGGGATTTGGAGGGGATTTTTGGGTGGATTTTGTTTTGGGTTCTTAGGCATTTCTTGAGAATTGGAGGGAATTTGGGGAGAATTTTTTGGGAGAATATTTGGGATTTTTGGGAGAATATTTGGGATTTTGGGAGAATATTTGGGACATTTCTGGGGATTTTGAGGGGACTTTTGGGTGGATTTTGTTTTGGATTCTTTGGTGTTTTTTGAGAATTGGAGGGAATTTGGGGAGAATTTTTGGGAGAATATTGGGGACATTTCTGGGGATTTTGGGGGGATTTTTTGGGGGGATTTTGGGTGGATTTTGTTTTGGTTTCTTAGGCATTTCTTGAGAATTGGAGGGAATTTGGGGAGAATTTTTTGGGAGAATATTTGGGATTTTTGGGAGAATATTTGGGATTCTTGGGGAGAATATTTGGGATATTTCTGGGGATTTGGAGGGGATTTTTGGGTGGATTTTGTTTTGGGTTCTTAGGCGTTTTTTGAGAATTGGAGGGAATTTGGGGAGAATTTTTGGGAGAATATTTGGGATTTTTGGGAGAATATTTGGGATTCTTGGGGAGAATATTTGGGATATTTCTGGGGGTTTGGAGGGGATTTTTGCGTGGATTTTGTTTTGGTTTCTTAGGTTTTTTTGAGAATTGGAGGGAATTTGGGGAGAATTTTTGGGAGAATATTGGGATTTTTCTGGGGATTTTGAGGGGATTTTTTGGGGGGATTTTGGGTGGATTTTGTTTTGGGTTCTTAGGCATTTCTTGAGAATTGGAGGGAATTTGGGGAGAATTTTTGGGAGAATATTTGGGATTTTTGGGAGAATATTTGGGATTTTGGGAGAATATTTGGGACATTTCTGGGGATTTGGAGGGGATTTTTGGGTGGATTTTGTTTTGGATTCTTTGGTGATTTTTAAAAATTTGAGGGAATTTGGAGGGAATTTTTGGGAGAATATTTGGGATTTTTCTGGGGATTTTGAGGGGATTTTTTGGGGGGATTTTGGGTGGATTTTGTTTTGGGTTCTTAGGCATTTCTTGAGAATTGGAGGGAATTTGGGGAGAATTTTTGGGAGAATATTTGGGATTTTTGGGAGAATATTTGGGATTCTTGGGGAGAATATTTGGGATATTTCTGGGGATTTGGAGGGGATTTTTGGGTGGATTTTGTTTTGGTTTCTTAGGTTTTTTTGAGAATTGGAGGGAATTTGGGGAGAATTTTTGGGGGAATATTTGGGACATTTCTGGGGATTTTGAGGGGATTTTTTGGGGGGAATTTTTGGATGGATTTTGTTTTGCATTCTTAGGCGTTTTCTGAGAATTGGAGGGAATTTGGGGAGAATTTTTGGGAGAATATTTGGGACATTTCTGGGGATTTGGAGGGAATTTTTGGGTGGATTTTGTTTTGGTTTCTTAGGCGTTTTTTGAGAATTGGAGGGAATTTGGGGAGAATTTTTGGGAGAATATTTGGGATTTTTGGGAGAATATTTGGGATTTTTGGGGGGAAATATTTGGGACATTTCTGTGGATTTTGAGGGGATTTTTTGGGAGGGATTTTTGGGTGGATTTTGGTTTGGATTCTTTGGCGTTTTTTAAGAATTTGAGGGAATTTGGGGAGGGTTTTTGGGAGAATATTTGGGATTTTTGGGGAGAATATTTGGGACATTTCTGTGGATTTTGAGGGGATTTTTTGGGGGGGATTTTTGGGTGGATTTTGTTTTGGTTTCTTAGGAACTTTTTGAGAATTGGAGGGAATTTGGGGAGAATTTTTGGGAGAATATTTGGGACATTTCTGGGGATTTTGAGGGGACTTTTGGGTGGATTTTGTTTTGGATTCTTGGGCGTTTTCTGAGAATTGGAGGGGATTTGGGGAGAATTTTTGGGGAGAATATTTGGGACATTTCTGTGGATTTTGAGGGGATTTTTTGGGGGGAATTTTTGGGTGGATTTTGTTTTGGTTTCTTTGGCGTTTTTTGAGAATTGGGAATTTGGGGAGAAATTTTGGGAGAATATTTGGCATTTTTGGGGAGAATATTTGGGACATTTCTGGGGATTTTGGGGGGACTTTTGGGTGGATTTTGTTTTGGTTTCTTTGGTGTTTTTTGAGAATTGGAGGGAATTTGGGGAGAATTGTTGGGAGAATATTTGGGACATTTCTGGGGATTTTGGGGGGATTTTTTGGGGGGATTTTGGGTGGATTTTGTTTTGGTTTCTTTGGTGTTTTTTGAGAATTGGAGGGAATTTGGGGAGAATTTTTGGGAGAATATTTGGCATTTTTGGGGAGAATATTTGGGACATTTCTGGAGATTTTGGGGGGACTTTTGGGTGGATTTTGTTTTGGATTCTTGGGCGTTTTCTGAGAATTGGAGGGGATTTGGGGAGAATTTTTGGGGAGAATATTTGGGACATTTCTGGGGATTTTGGGGGGATTTTGGGGGGGGTTTTTGGGGAGTTTTGGGAGCTTTCTCTTTGGTTTTCGTGTGATTTGTGTTTGTCGGGGTCTGTGACGGTGCCGTTTGCCCAGGACGCGGCGCAGGAGGAGCCGCAGGTGCCGGAGGGGCCGCGCCGCGTCCTGCCCGCGCTGCCGGAGGCGTCGCGCTGCGCCCTGGCCGCGCTCGGGGCGGCGCTGCTGCTGCTGCTGGGGCACCTGCTGGGGGTGCCCGCCCTCCTGCAGCACGTGCAGCAGGTGAGAGCACAAATAGCCCCAAAATATCCCCCCAAAATCCCAAAACATCCCACAAACATTCCCCAAATAGCCCCAAAATATCCCACAAACTTTCCCCAAAAAATCCCACAAACATTCCCCAAAGAGCCCCAAAATATCCCCCCAAAATCCCAAAACATCCCACAAACATTCCCCAAAAAATCCCACAAACATTCCCCAAATAGCCCCAAAATATCCCCCAAAATTCCCAAATAATCCCACAAACATTCCCCGAAAAATCCCACAAACTTTCCCCAAATAGCCCCAAAATATCCCCCCAAAACACTCCCCAAAAATCCCACACAAATTCCCCAAAAAATCCCACAAAAATTTCCAAAACACTCCCCAAAAATCCCGCAAAAATTCCCCAAAAATCCCACAAAAATTCCCCAAATAGCCCCAAAATATCCCCCTAAAATTCCCCAAAAATCCCACAAAAATTCCCCAAAAATCCCACAAAAATTCCCCAAATAGCCCCAAAATATCCCCCTAAAATTCCCCAAAAATCCCACAAAAATTCCCCAAAAATCCCACAAAAATTCCCCAAATAGCCCCAAAATATCCCCCAAAAATTCCCCAAAAATCCCACAAAAATTCCCCAAAAATCCCACAAACATTCCCCAAATAGCCCCAAAATATCCCCCAAAAATTCCCAAATAATCCCACAAACATTCCCCAAAAAATCCCACAAACTTTCCCCAAATAGCCCCAAAATATCCCCCCAAAATCCCCAAAAAATCCCACAAAAATTCCCAAAACACTCCCCAAAAATCCCACAAAAATTCCCCAAAAAATCCCACAAAAATTCCCAAAACACTCCCCAAAAATCCCGCAAAAATTCCCCAAAAAATCCCACAAAAATTTCCAAAACACTCCCCAAAACTCCCGCAAAAATTCCCAAAAAATCCCACAAAAATTCCCCAAATAGCCCCAAAATATCCCCCAAAAATTCCCAAAAAATCCCACAAAAATTCCCCAAATAGCCCCAAAATATCCCCCCAAAATTCCCCAAAAATCCCACAAAAATTCCCCAAATAGCCCCAAAATATCCCCCAAAATTCCCCAAAAATCCCACAAAAATTCCCCAAAAAATCCCACAAACATTCCCCAAATAGCCCCAAAATATCCCCCCAAAATCCCAAAACATCCCACAAACATTCCCCGAAAAATCCCACAAACATTCCCCAAATAGCCCCAAAATATCCCCCAAAATTCCCAAATAATCCCACAAACATTCCCCGAAAAATCCCACAAACTTTCCCCAAATAGCCCCAAAATATCCCCCCAAAACACTCCCCAAAAATCCCACACAAATTCCCCAAAAAATCCCACAAAAATTTCCAAAACACTCCCCAAAAATCCCGCAAAAATTCCCCAAAAATCCCACAAAAATTCCCCAAATAGCCCCAAAATATCCCCAAAAATCCCCAAAAATCCCACAAACATTCCCCAAATAGCCCCAAAATATCCCCCCAAAATCCCCAAAAAATCCCACAAAAATTCCCCAAATAGCCCCAAAATATCCCCCCAAAATCCCCAAAAAATCCCACAAAAATTCCCCAAATAGCCCCAAAATATCCCCCAAAATTCCCAAAAAATCCCACAAACATTCCCCAAAAAATCCCACAAACATTCCCCAAATAGCCCCAAAATATCCCCCAAAATCCCCGAAAAATCCCACAAACTTTCCCCAAATAGCCCCAAAATATCCCCCCAAAATTCCCAAAAAATCCCACAAACATTCCCCGAAAAATCCCACAAACTTTCCCAAAATAGCCCCAAAATATCCCCCCAAAACACTCCCCAAAAATCCCACAAAAATTCCCCAAAAAATCCCACAAAAATTTCCAAAACACTCCCCAAAAATCCCGCAAAAATTCCCAAAAAATCCCACAAAAATTCCCCAAAAATCCCACAAGAATTCCCAGAAAACCCCACAAGAATTCCCCAAAAATCCCACAAAAATTCCCAAAAAAATCCCACAAAAATTCCCCAAAAATCCCACAAAAATTCCCCAAAAATCGCACAAGAATTCCCAGAAAATCCCACAAGAATTCCCAAAAAATCCCCCAAAAATTCCCCAAAAATCCCTCAAAAATTCCCAAAAAAATCCCCAAAAAATCCCACGAAATTCCCAAAAAAATCCCACAAAAATTCCCCAAAAATCCCACAAAAATTCACAGAAAGTCCCACAAGAATTCCCAAAAAATCCCACAAAAATTCCCAAAAAATCCCACAAGAATTCCCCAAAAATCCCACAAGAATTCCACAAAAATCCCACAAAAATTCCCCAAAAATCCCACAAAAATTCCCCAAAAATCCCACAAAAATTCCCCAAAAATCCCACAATAAATCCCACAAAAATTCCCCAAAAATCCCACAAAAAAATCCCACAAAAATTCCCCAAAAATCCCACAAAAAATCCCACAAAAATTCCCAAAAATACCACAAAAAATCCCACAAAAATTCCCCAAAAATCCCACAAAAAATCCCTCAAGAATTCCCCAAAAATCCCACAAGAATTCCTCAAAAATCCCACAAAAATTCCCCAAAAATCCCTCAAAAATTCCCCAAAAGTCCCCCAAAAATTCCCCAAAAATCCCCCAAAAATTCCCCAAAAATCCCACAAAAAATCCCACAAAAATTCCCCAAAAATCCCACAAAAATTCACAGAAAATCCCACAAGAATTCCCAAAAAATCCCACAAAAATTCCCAAAAAATCCCACAAGAATTCCCCAAAAATCCCACAAGAATTCCACAAAAATCCCACAAAAATTCCCCAAAAATCCCCCAAAAATCCCTCAAGAATACCCCAAACAATCCCACAAAAATTCCCCAAAAATCCCACAAAAATTCCCCAAAAATCCCACAAAAATTCCCCAAAAATCCCACAAAAAAATCCCACAAAAATTCCCCAAAAATCCCACCAAAAATCCCACAAAAATTCCCAAAAATCCCACAAAAAATCCCACAAAAATTCCCCAAAAATCCCACAAAAAATCCCTCAAGAATTCCCCAAAAATCCCACAAGAATTCCTCAAAAATCCCACAAAAATTCCCCAAAAATCCCTCAAAAATTCCCCAAAAGTCCCCCAAAAATTCCCCAAAAATCCCCCAAAAATTCCCCAAAAATCCCACAAAAAATCCCACAAAAATTCCCTAAAAATCCCACAAAAAAATCCCACGAAAATTCCCCAAAAATCCCACAAAAATTCCCCAAAAATCCCACAAAAAAAATACCACAAAAATTCCCCAAAAATCCCACCAAAAATCCCACAAAAATTCCCAAAAATCCCACAAAAAATCCCACAAAAATTCCCCAAAAATCCCACAAAAAATCCCTCAAGAATTCCCCAAAAATCCCACAAGAATTCCTCAAAAATCCCTCAAAAATTCCCCAAAAATCCCACAAAAATTCCCCAAAAATCCCCCAAAAATTCCTCAAAAATCCCACAAAAAATCCCACAAAAATTCCCTAAAAATCCCACAAAAAAATCCCACAAAAATTCCCCAAAAATCCCACAAAAATTCCCCAAAAATCCCACAAAAATTCCCAAAAATCCCACAAAAAATCCCCCAAAAATTCCCCAAAAATCCCACAAAAAATCCCACAAAAATTCCCCCAAATCCCCCAAGAATTCCCCAAAAATCCCACAAAAATTCCCCAAAATTCAGCGATTCTGGGGCCATTTTGAAGCTTTTATTGGGATTTTTTTGGGATTTTTTTTGGTTTTTAGGGGGAATTTGAAGCTGTTTGGGGTTTTTGGGGGGAATTTTTGGGATTTTTTTGGGTTTTTTTTGTTTTTTTCACATTTGGGGTTTGTGCTTGGGGTCACTTTCCTGTTTTTTCCCACATTTATTTCTTACATTTCCCACCTTTATTTCCCATAATAATTTCCCTTTTTTGTTGTGTTTTATTTCCTGTGTATTCCCCATTTCCCAGATTTCTTTCCCCCATTTATTCTCCATTTTTCCTCCATTTATTCCCCATTTTTCCCCCATTAATTCTCCATTTCCCCCCCATTTATTCTCCATTTTCCCCCATTTATTCTCCATTTTTCCCCCATTTATTCCCCTGCTTCTCCCCCATTCATTCTCTATTTTCCCCCATTTATTCCCCTGGTTTTCCCATGTTTATTCTCTTTTTTTCCCCCATTTATTCTCCATTTTTCCTCCATTTATTCCCCATTTTTCCCCCATTTATTCCCATTTTTCCCCCATTTATTCTCTATTTTCCCCATTTATTCCCAATTTTCCCCCATTTATTCTCTATTTTTCCTCCATTTATTCTCTATTTTCCCCCATTTACTCCCCTGCTTTTCCCCCGTTTATTCCCCTGCTTTTCCCCCATTTATTCTAATTTTTTCCCAATTTATTCTCCATTTTTCCCCTATTTATTCTCTATTTTTCCCCCATTTATTCACATTTTTTCTCCCATTTATTCCCCTGGTTTTCCCCCATTTATTCTCCATTTATTCTCCATTTTCCCCCATTTAGTCCCCATTTTTCCCCCATTTATTCTCTATTTTCCCCCATTTATTCCCCATTTTTCCCCAGTTTATTTTCTATTTTTCCCCAATTTATTCCCCTGGCTTTCCCCCATTTGTTCTCTATTTTCCCCCATTTATTCTCCATTTTCCCCCCATTTATTCTCTATTTTCCCCCATTTATTCCCATTTTTCCCCCATTTCTTCTCCATTTTCCCCCCATTTATTCTCTATTTTCCCCCATTTATTCTCCATTTTTCCCCCATTTATTCTCCATTTTCCACCATTTATTCCCCATTTTCCCCCATTTATTCTCCATTTTTCCCCCATTTATTCTCTATTTTCCCTCATTTATTCCCCTTGTTTTCCCCCATTTATTCCCATTTTCCCCCATTTATTCCCCTGCTTTTCCCTCATTTATTCTCCATTTTCCCCCATTTATTCTCTATTTTCCCCCCATTTATTCCCATTTTCCCCCATTTATTCTCTATTTTTCCCCCATTTATTCTCTATTTTCCCCCATTTATTCCCCATTTTTCCCCAGTTTATTTTCTATTTTTCCCCAATTTATTCCCCTGGCTTTCCCCCATTTGTTCTCTATTTTCCCCCATTTATTCCCCATTTTTCCCCCATTTATTCTCTATTTTTCCCCCATTTATTCCCCATTTTTCCCCAGTTTATTTTCTATTTTCCCCCATTTATTCCCCTGGTTTCCCCCATTAATTCCCATTTCCCCCCATTAATTCCCATTTCCCCATTAATTCCCATTTTCTCCCATTTATTCTCTGTTTTCTCCCATTTATTCTCCATTTTTCCCCCATTTATTTTCTATTTTTCCCCCATTTATTCTCCACTTTCCCCCATTTATTCTCTATTTTCCCCCCATTTTTCCCCCATTTGTTCTCTATTTTCTCCCCATTTATTCTCTATTTTTCCCCCATTTATTCCCCTGGTTTTCCCCCATTTATTCTCTATTTTCCCCCCATTTATTCCCAATTTTCCCCCATTTATTCCCCTGCGTTTCCCCCATTTAATCTCTATTTTTCCCCCATTTTTTCTCTATTTTTCCCAATTTATTCCCCATTTTCCCCCATTTAATCCCCTTTTTCCCCCCATTTATTCCCCATTTTTCCCCCATTTATTCCCCGTTTATTCCCCTGCCTTTCCCTCATTTATTCTCTATTTTCCCCCTATTTATTCTCTATTTTTCCCCCATTTTTCCCCCATTTATTCCCCTGCCTTTCCCTCATTTATTCTCTATTTCCCCCCATTTATTCTCTATTTTCCCCCCATTTATTCCCCATTTTTCCCCAATTTATTCCCCTGCTTTTCCCCCATTTATTCTCTATTTTCCCCAATTTATTCCCCTGGTTTTCCCCCATTTATTCCCCATTTATTCTCTATTTTTCCCCCAGTTTTCCCCCATTTATTCTCTATTTCCCCCCATTTATTCTCCATTTCCCCCCATTTATTCCCCATTTATTCTCTATTTCTCCCCCATTTTCCCCCATTTATTCTCTATTTTTCCCCCATTTATTGTCCATTTATTCCCATTTTTCCCCCATTTATTCCCCATTTTTTCCCCATTTATTCCCCATTTATTCTCCATTTTTCCCCCATTTATTCTGTATTTCTCCCCCATTTTTCCCCCATTTATTCTGTATTTTTTTCCCCATTTATTCTGTATTTTTCCCCCATTTATTCTGTATTTTTGCCCCATTTATTCTGTATTTTTCCCCCATTTATTCTGTATTTTTCCCCCATTTATTCTGTATTTTTCCCCCATGTATTCTGTATTTTTCCCCCATTTATTCTGTATTTTTCCCCCATTTATTCCCCATTTTTCCCCCATGTATTCTGTATTTTTCCCCCATTTATTCCCCATTTTCCCCCATTTTTTCTGTATTTTTCCCCCATGTATTCTGTATTTTTCCCCCATTTATTCTGTATTTTTCCCCCATTTATTCCCCATTTTTCCCCCATTTATTCTGTATTTTTCCCCCATTTATTCTGTATTTTTCCCCCATTTATTCCCCATTTTTCCCCCATTTATTCTGTATTTTTCCCCCATTTATTCTGTATTTTCCCCCATTTATTCTGTATTTTTCCCCCATTTATTCCCCATTTTTCCCCCATTTATTCTGTATTTTTCCCCCATTTATTCTCTATTTTTCCCCCATTTATTCTCTATTTCTCCCCCATTTTTCCCCCATTTATTCTGTATTTTTCCCCCATGTATTCCCCATCTTTCCCCCATTTATTCTGTATTTTTCCCCCATTTATTCCCCATTTTTCCCCCATTTATTCCCCATTTTTCCCCCATGTATTCTGTATTTTTCCCCCATGTATTCTGTATTTTTCCCCCATTTATTCCCCATTTTTCCCCCATTTATTCTGTATTTTTCCCCCATTTATTCTCTATTTTTCCCCCATTTATTCTCTATTTTCCCCCATGTATTCTGTATTTTTCCCCCATGTATTCTGTATTTTTCCCCCATTTATTCTCTATTTTTCCCCCATTTATTCTGTATTTTTTCTCCATGTATTCTGTATTTTTCCCCCATTTATTCTCTATTTCTCCCCCATTTTTCCCCCATGTATTCTGTATTTTTCCCCCATTTATTCTGTATTTTTCCCCCATGTATTCTGTATTTTTCCCCCATTTATTCTGTATTTTCCCCCATTTATTCCCCATTTTTCCCCCATTTATTCTGTATTTTTCCCCCATTTATTCTGTATTTCCCCCCATTTATTCTGTATTTTCCCCCCATTTATTCCCCATTTTCCCCATGTATTCTGTATTTTCCCCCATGTATTCTGTATTTTTCCCCCATTTATTCCCCATTTTCCCCCATGTATTCTGTATTTTTCCCCCATGTATTCTGTATTTTCCCCCATGTATTCTGTATTTTCCCCCATGTATTCTGTATTTTCCCCCCATTTATTCTGTATTTTTCCCCCATGTATTCTGTATTTTCCCCATTAATTCTGTATTTTCCTCCCATGTATTCTGTATTTCCCCATTTCCCGTCCCGCAGGTGCTGGAGGCTCGGCAGCGCTCGGCTCCGTTCCTGCTGCCCGAGGAGGCGCTGGGGGACAGCCCCGGGTGAGAGCAACCCCCGATTGCCAAAGGATTCCCGGGAAAAACACAAACCCCCAAAACAACCCCAAATCCCAAAGGAAAACACCAAATCCCCCCAAAAAACCAAAACCCCAAAGGAAAAACACCAAATCGCAAAGGGAACACTCCAAAATCCCAAAGGAAAAAACCCCAAATTCCAAAGGGAAAACCCCAAATCCCGAAAAAACCCCAAAATCTAAAAGGAAAAACACCAAATCCCAAAGGAAAAACCCTAAATCCCCCCAAAAAACCCAAATCCCACAAAAAAACCCAAAATCCCAAAGGAAAAACCCCCAATAAAAAACCCCAAATCCCAGAGGAAAAACCCCAAATCCCAAAGAAATAACCCCAAAATCCTAAAGGAAAAACCCCAAAATCCCCCCAAAAACCCCAAATCCCAAAGGAAAAACCCCAAAATCCCAAAGGAAAAACCCCTAATTAAAAAAACAAAACAAAACAAAAAAGAAACAAAAAAAACCCAAAAACCAAAAAACAAAACAAAAAAAACCAAAAAAAAAAAAAAAAAAAACAAAAAAAAAAAAAACAAAAAAAAAAATCCCAAAGGAAAATCCCAAATCTCTGGAAAAACCCCAAATCCCAAAGGAAAAACCCAAAATGCCAAAAAAAACCCCCAAAATCCTAAAGGAAAAACGCCAAAATCCCCCAAAAAACCCCAAAATCCAAAAGGAAAAATCCCCAAATCTCAGAAAAAAAACCAAAAATCCCAAAGGAAAAACCCCAAATCCCAAAGGAAAAACCCAAATCTCATAAAAAAACCCAAATCCCAAAGGAAAAACCCCAAATCCCAAAAAAACCCCAAAAATCCCAAAGGAAAAACCCCAAATCTCAGAAAAAATCCAAAAATCCCAAAGGAAAAACCGAAATCCCAAAGGAAAAACCCCAAAATCCCCCAAAAAACCCCAAATCCCAAAGGAAAAACCCCAAAATCCCCCAAAAATCCCCAAATCCCAAAGGAAAATCCCCAAATCCCAAATAAACCCCAAAATCCCAAAGGAAAAACCCCAAATCCCCAAAAAACCCCAAAAATCCCAAAGGAAAAACCCCAAAATCCCCCAAAAAAACCCCAAAAATCCCAAAGGGAAACCCCAAAATCCTAAAGGAAAAACCCCAAATCCCAAAGGAAAAACCCCAAAATTCCCCCAAAAAACCCCAAAATCCCAAAGGAAAAACCCCCAAATCTCAGAAAAAATCCAAAAATCCCAAAGGAAAAACCCCAAATCCCAAAGGAAAAACCCAAATCTCAGAAAAAAACCCCAAAATCCCAAAGGAAAAACCCCAAAATCCCCCAAAAACCCCAAATCCCAAAGGAAAAACCCCAAAAAACCCCAAATCCCCCAAAAAACCCCAAATCCCAAAGGAAAAACCCCAAAATCCCAAAGGAAAAACCCCAAAATCCCCCAAAAACCCCAAATCCCAAAGGAAAAACCCCAAAAATCCTAAAGGAAAAACCCCAAAATCCCAAAGGAAAAACCCCCAAATCCCAAAAAAACCCCAAAAATCCCAAAGGAAAAACCCCCAAATCTCAGAAAAAAATCCAAAAATCCCAAAGGAAAAACCCCAAATCCCAAAAAAAACCCAAAAATCCCAAAGGAAAAACCGAAATCCCAAAGGAAAAACCCCAAAATCCCCCAAAAAACCCCAAATCCCAAAGGAAAAACCCCAAAATCCCCCAAAAATCCCCAAATCCCAAAGGAAAATCCCCAAATCCCAAATAAACCCCAAAATCCCAAAGGAAAAACCCCAAATCCCCAAAAAACCCCAAAAATCCCAAAGGAAAAACCCCAAAATCCCCCAAAAAAACCCCAAAAATCCCAAAGGGAAACCCCAAAATCCTAAAGGAAAAACCCCAAATCCCAAAGGAAAAACCCCAAAATTCCCCCAAAAAACCCCAAAATCCCAAAGGAAAAACCCCCAAATCTCAGAAAAAATCCAAAAATCCCAAAGGAAAAACCCCAAAATCCCAAAGGAAAAACCCAAATCTCAGAAAAAAACCCCAAAATCCCAAAGGAAAAACCCCAAAATCCCCCAAAAACCCCAAATCCCAAAGGAAAAAACCCAAAAAACCCCAAAAAACCCCAAATCCCCCAAAAAACCCAAAATCCCAAAGGAAAAACCCCAAAAAACCCCAAATCCCCCAAAAAACCCCAAATCCCAAAGGAAAAACCCCAAAATCCCCCAAAAAACCCCAAATCCCCCAAAAAACCCAAATCTCAGAAAAAAACCCCAAAATCCCAAAGGAAAAACCCCAAAATCCCAAAGGAAAAACCCCCAAATCCCCCAAAAAACCCCAAATCCCCCAAAAAACCCAAATCTCAGAAAAAAACCCCAAAATCCCAAAGGAAAAACCCCCAAATCCCCCAAAAAACCCCAAAATCCCAAAGGAAAAACCCCAAAATCCCAAAGGAAAAACCCCCAAATCCCCCAAAAAACCCCAAAATCCCAAAGGAAAAACCCCAAAATCCCAAAGGAAAAACCCCCAAATCCCCCAAAAAACCCCAAAATCCCAAAGGAAAAAACCCAAATCCCAGAGGAAAAACCCAAATCTCATAAAAAAACCCAAATCCCAAAGGAAAAAACCCCAGAATCCCAAAGGAAAATCCCCAAATCCCAAAGGAAAAACCCCAAATCCTGAGTTTCCCTCCCTTTTCCCCCATTTTCTCCCACTTTTCCCCATTTCCCCATTTATCTCCACTTCCCCATTTTCTCTCTCTTTTTCCAATTTCTCCCCATTTTTCCCCATTTTCACGGTTTTTCTCCGTTTCCCCGTTTTTTCCCCTTTCCCTCCATTTTTTCCTCTTTTTCCCCAATATTTCTCCATTTTCTCCCAATTTCTCAGGTTTTTCCCTATTTACTCTTTCCCTTCCCAGTGCTCCCAGCTTTGCTCCTGGTTTTCCCCATTTTAACCCCATTTTAACCCCATTTTAACCCCTTTTTTCTCAATTTTAACCCTTTTTTTCCTCAATTTTAACCCAATTTTAACTCCTTTTTTCTCCATTTTAACCCCATTTAAACCCCTGTTTTCCCATTTTCCCCCCATTTTAACCCCATTACCCCCCATTTTAATCCCTTTTTTTCCCAATTTAACTCAAATTTTCCCAGTTGTTCCTCATTTTTCCCCAGTTTTCCCAGTTTTTCCTCGTTTTTCCCCATTTTTCCCCATTTTCCCCATTTTAACCCCATTTTTTCCCATTTTTCTGATTTTTTGCCCCATTTTCCCCTCAGGCTCCCCTCCGGGTCACGGCTCCCTCCCTGGGCCCAGAGTTTTGGTTCTGCCAGAGCCGCAGCATTTCCCGCATTTTAACCCCATTTTAACCCCATTTTTCCCCATTTTAACCCCATTTTTCCCCATTTTAAATCCATTTTTCCCCATTTTCCCCATTTTTTCCCCATATTTCCCCATTTTTCTGATTTTTTGCCCCATTTTCCCCTCAGGCTCCCCCCTGCCGGCTCCATCCCATGCCTGGGCCCGGAGTTTTGGTTCTCGCAGGGCCGCAGCATTTTCCCCATTTTTACCCCATTTTAAACCCATTTTAACCCCATTTTTCCTCATTTTAACCGCATTTTTCCCCATTTTCCCCATTTTTTCCCCATTTTTCCCGTTTTTCTGATTTTTTTCCCCATTTTCCCCTCAGGCTCCCCCCTGCCGGCTCCATCCCGTCCCTGGGCCCGGAGTTTTGATTCTCCCAGAGCCGCAGCATTTTCCCCATTTTAACCCCATTTTATTCCCATTTTCCCCATTTTAACCCCATTTTTCCCCATTTTAACCCCATTTTTCCCCATTTTAAATCCATTTTTCCCCATTTTCCCCATTTTTTCCCCATATTTCCCCAGTTTTCTGATTTTTTGCCCCATTTTCCCCTCAGGCTCCCCCCTGCAGGCTCCATCCCGTTGCTGGGCCCAGAGTTTTGGTTCTCGCAGGGCCGCAGCATTTTCCCCATTTTTACCCCATTTTAACCCCTTTTTTTTCCCCATTTTTCCTCATTTTAACCACATTTTTCCCCATTTTCCCCATTTTAACCCCATTTTTTCCCGTTTTTCTGATTTTTTGCCCCATTTTCCCCTCAGGCTCCCCTCCGGGTCACGGCTCCCTCCCAGGGCCCAGAGTTTTGATTCTCCCAGAGCCGCAGCATTTTCCCCATTTTAACCCCATTTTAACCCCATTTTTCCCCATTTTAACCCCATTTCCCCCCATTTTAAATCCATTTTTCCCCATTTTCCCCATTTTAACCCCATTTTTTCCCGTTTTTCTGATTTTTTGCCCCATTTTCCCCTCAGGCTCCCCTCCGGGTCACGGCTCCCTCCCTGGGCCCAGAGTTTTGATTTTCCCAGAGCCGCAGCATTTTCCCCATTTTAACCCCATTTTAACCCCATTTTTCCCCATTTTAACCCCATTTTTCCCCATTTTAAATCCATTTTTCCCCATTTTCCCCATTTTTTCCCCATATTTCCCCATTTTTCTGATTTTTTGCCCCATTTTCCCCTCAGGCTCCCCCCTGCAGGCTCCATCCCGTTGCTGGGCCCAGAGTTTTGGTTCTCGCAGGGCTGCAGCATTTTCCCCATTTTTACCCCATTTTAACCCCATTTTAACCCCATTTTTCCTCATTTTAACCACATTTTTCCCCATTTTCCCCATTTTTTCCCCATTTTTCCCGTTTTTCTGATTTTTTGAGCCATTTTCCCCTCAGGCTCCCCCCTGCCGGCTCCATCCCGTTCCTGGGCCCGGAGTTTTGATTCTCCCAGAGCCGCAGCATTTTCCCCATTTCAACCCCATTTTATTCCCATTTTCCCCATTTTAACCCCATTTTCCCCCATTTTAACCCCATTTTTCCCCATTTTAACCCCATTTTTCCCCATTTTAACCCCATTTTCCCCGTTTTTCTGATTTTTTTCCCCATTTTCCCCTCAGGCTGCCCCCCGCGGGCTCCATCCCATTCCTGGGCCCGGAGTTATGGTTCTCGCAGTGCCGCAGCATTTTCCCCATTTTAACCCCATTTTAACCCCATTTAACCCCATTTTAACCCCATTTTTCCCCATTTTAACCCAATTTTTCCCCATTTTCCCCCATATTTCCCCGTTTTTCTGATTTTTTGCTGCATTTTCCCCTCAGGCTCCCCCCTGCCGGCTCCATCCCGTGCCTGGGCCCCGAGATTTGGTTCTCGCAGGGCCGCAGCATTTTCCCCATTTTAACCCCATTTTGACCCCATTTTAACCCCCTTTTTCCCCATTTTAACCCCGTATTTCCTGTTTTTCTGATTTTTTGCCCCATTTTCCCCTCAGGCTCCCCCCTGCCGGCTCCATCCCGTGCCTGGGCCCGGAGTTTTGATTCTCGCAGGGCCGCAGCATTTTCCCCATTTTAACCCCATTTCAACCCCATTTTAACCCCATTTTTCCCCATTTTAACCCCATTTTTTCCTTTTTTAACCCCATATTTCCCCATTTTTCTGATTTTTTGCCCCATTTTCCCCTCAGTCTGCCCCCCGCGGGCTCCATCCCGTCGCTGGGCGCGGAGTTTTGGTTCTCGCAGGGCCGCAGCATTTTCCCCATTTTAACCCCATTTAACCCCATTTTAACCCCATTTTTCCCCATTTTAACCCCATTTTTCCCCCATTTTAACCCCATATTTCCCCGTTTTTCTGATTTTTTGCCCCATTTTCCCCTCAGGCTCCCCCCTGCCGGCTCCATCCCGTGCCTGGGCCCGGAGGATTGGTTCTCGCAGGGCCGCAGCATTTTCCCCATTTTAACCCCATTTTAACCCCATTTTCCCCATTTTAACCCCATTTTCCCCCATTTTGACCCCATTTTAACCCCATTTTTCCCCATTTTAACCCCATTTTTCCCATTTTTCTGATTTTTTGGCCCATTTTCCCCTCAGGCACCCCCCTGCCGGCTCCATCCCGTTCCTGGGCGCGGTGTTTTGGTTCTCCCAGAGCCGCAGCATTTTCCCCATTTTAGCCCCATTTTTCCCCCATTTTTCCCCCATTTTTCCCCATTTTAACCCCATTTTTCCCCATTTTTCCCGTTTTTCTGATTTTTTTCCCCATTTTCTCCTCAGGCTGCCCCCCGCAGGCTCCATCCCGTCGCTGGTCCCGGAGGTTTGGTTTTCGCAGGGCCGCAGCTTTTTCCCCATTTTCCCCCATTTTAACCCCATTTTTCCCCATTTTTCCCCATTTTAACCCCATTTTTTCCCGTTTTTCTGATTTTTTGCCCTGTTTTCCCCTCAGGCTGCCCCCCACGGGCTCCATCCCGTCGCTGGGCCCGGAGGTTTGGTTTTCGCAGGGCCGCAGCATTTTCCCCATTTTAACCCCATTTTAACCCAATTTTCCCCCATTTTAACCCCCTTTTTCCCCATTTTAACCCCATTTTTCCCGTTATTCTGATTTTTTGCCCCGTTTTCCCCTCAGGCTGCCCCCCGCGGGCTCCATCCCGTCCCTGGGCCTAGAGGTTTGGTTCTCGCAGGTCCGCAGCATTTTCCCCATTTTAACCCCAATTTAACCCCATTTTTCCCCATTTTAACCCCATATTTCCCATTTTTCTGATTTTTTGCCCCATTTTCTCCTCAGGCTGCCTCCCGCGGGCTCCATCCCGTCGCTGGGCCCGGAGTTTTGATTCTCCCAGAGCCGCATCATTTTCCCCATTTTAACCCCATTTTCCCCATTTTAACCCCATTTCCCCCCCCTTTTTCGCCATTATTTCCCCATATTTCCCCGTTTTTCTGATTTTTTGCCCCATTTTCCCCTCAGGCTCCCCCCTGCCGGCTCCATCCCGTACCTGGGCCCGGAGTTTTGGTTCTCGCAGGGCCGCAGCATTTTCCCCATTTTAACCCCATTTCAACCCCATTTTAACCCCCTTTTTTCCCATTTTAACCCCATTTTTCCGGTTTTTCTGATTTTTTGCCCGTTTTCCCCTCAAGCTGCCCCCCGCGGGCTCGATGCCGTCGCTGGTCCCGAAGGTTTGGTTCTCGCAGGGCCGCAGCATTTTCCCCATTTTAACCCCATTTTAACCCCAATTTTCCCCATTTTAACCCCATTTCCCCCCATTTTTCCCCATTTTTCCCCATTTTAACCCCATATTTCCCCATTTTTCTGATTTTTTGCCCCATTTTCACCTCAGGCTCCCTCCTGCCGGCTCCATCCCGTTCCTGGGCCCGGAGTTTTGGTTCTCGCAGGGCCGCAGCATTTTCCCCATTTTTACCCCATTTTAACCCCTTTTTTTTCCCCATTTTTCCTCATTTTAACCACATTTTTCCCCATTTTCCCCATTTTAACCCCATTTTTCCCGTTTTTCTGATTTTTTGCCCCATTTTCCCCTCAGGCTGCCCCCTGCCGGCTCCATCCCGTTCCTGGGCCCGGAGTTTTGATTCTCCCAGAGCCGCAGCATTTTCCCCATTTTAACCCCATTTTATTCCCATTTTCCCCATCTTAACCCCATTTTCCCCCATTTTAACCCCATTTTTTCCATTTTAACCCCATATTTCTCCATTTTCC
Source organism: Ammospiza caudacuta (assembly GCF_027887145.1). Classification (NCBI taxonomy): domain Eukaryota; kingdom Metazoa; phylum Chordata; class Aves; order Passeriformes; family Passerellidae; genus Ammospiza; species Ammospiza caudacuta. The sequence continues at coordinate 117,068,462 of NC_080595.1, read as the reverse complement.
CCCATATTTCCCCATTTTTCTGATTTTTTGAGCCATTTTCCCCTCAGTCTGCCCCCCGCGGGCTCCATCCCGTTGCTGGGCCCCGAGTTTTGGTTTTCGCAGGGCCGCAGCATTTTCCCCATTTTAACCCCACTTCAACCCCATTTTTCCCCCATTTTTCCCCATTTTAACCCCATTTTTTCCCGTTTTTCTGATTTTTTGCCCGTTTTCCCCTCAAGCTGCCCCCAGCCGGCTCCATCCCTTCGCTGGGCGCGGAGATTTGGTTCTCGCAGGGCCGCAGCATTTTCCCCATTTTAACCCCGTTTTCCCCCATTTTCCCTCATTTTCCCCATTTTCCCCCATTTTAACCCCATATTTCCCATTTTTCTGATTTTTTGCCCCGTTTTCCCCTCAGGCTGCCCCCTGCAGGCTCCATCCCGTCGCTGGGCCCCGAGTTTTGGTTTTCGCAGGGCCGCAGCTTTTTCCCCATTTTAACTCCATTTTAACCCCATTTTCCCCCATTTTCCCCCATTTTAACCCCATTTTTTCCCGTTTTTCTGATTTTTTGCCCGTTTTCCCCTCAGGCTGCCCCCCACAGGCTCCATCCCGTCTCTGGGCGCGGAGGTTTGGTTCTCGCAGGGCCGCAGCATTTTCCCCATTTTAACCCCATTTTAACCCCATTTTTCCCCATTTTAACCCCATTTTCCCCCGTTTTTCCCCCATTTTTCCCCATTTTAACCCCATATTTCCCCGTTTTTCTGATTTTTTGCCCCATTTTCCCCTCAGGCTCCCCCCTGCCGGCTCCATCCTGTGCCTGGGCCCGGAGTTTTGGTTCTCGCAGGGCCGCAGCATTTTCCCCATTTCAACCCCATTTCAACCCCATTTTTCCCCATTTTCCCCCATTTCCCCCATTTTTCCCCATTTTTCCCCCATTTTTTCCCGTTTTTCTGATTTTTTGCCCCATTTTCCCCTCAGGCTGCCCCCCGCGGGCTCGATGCCGTCGCTGGGCGCGGAGTTTTGGTTCTTGCAGGGCCGCAGCATTTTCCCCATTTTAACCCCATTGTAACCCCAATTTAACTGAATTTTTTCCATTTTTTCCTCATTTTCCCCATTTTAACCCCATTTTAACCGCATTTTTCCGCTTTTTAACCCCATTTTTTCCCGTTTTTCTGATTTTTTGCCCCGTTTTCCCCTCAGGCTCCCCCCTGCCGTCTCCATCCCGTCGCTGGGCCCGGAGGTTTGGTTCTCGCAGTGCCGCAGCATTTTCCCCATTTTAACCCCATTTTAACCCCATTTAACCAGAATTTAACCCCATTTTTCCCCATTTTAACCCCATTTTCCCCGTTTTTCTGATTTTTTGCCCCATTTTCCCCTCAGGCTCCCCCCTGCCGGCTCCATCCCGTCCCTGGGCCCGGAGTTTTGATTCTCCCAGAGCCGCAGCATTTTCCCCATTTTAACCCCATTTAACCCCATTTTAACCCCATTTTAACCCCATTTTTCCCCATTTTAACCCCATTTTTCCCCCATTTTAACCCCATATTTCCCCGTTTTTCTGATTTTTTGCCCCATTTTCCCCTCAGGCTCCCCCCTGCAGGCTCCATCCCGTCACTGGGCCCGGAGGTTTGGTTCTCGCAGGGCCGCAGCATTTTCCCCATTTTAACCCCATTTTAACCCCATTTTCCCCATTTTAACCCCATTTTCCCCCATTTTAACCCCATTTTTTCCATTTTAACCCCATTTTCCCCCATTTTAACCCAATTTTTTCCCGTTTTTCTGATTTTTAGCCCCGTTTTCCCCTCAGGCTGCCCCCTGCAGGCTCCATCCCCTCTCCGGGCCCGGAGTTTTGGTTCTCGCAGGGCCACAGCATTTTCCCCATTTTAACCCCATTTTAACCCCATTTTTCCCCATTTTACCCCATTTTAACCCCATTTTTTCCCGTTTTTCTGATTTTTTGCCCGTTTTCCCCTCAGGCTGCCCCCTGCCGGCTCGATGCCGTCGCTGGGCGCGGAGTTTTGGTTCTCGCAGGGCCGCAGCATTTTCTCCATTTTCTCCATTTTCCCCCATTTCCACCATTTTTTCCTTTTTTAACCCCATATTTCCCCATTTTTCTGATTTTTTGCCCCATTTTCACCTCAGGCTGCCCCCTGCCGGCTCCATCCCGTCCCTGGGCCCAGAGTTTTGATTCTCGCAGGGCCGCAGCATTTTCCCCATTTTAACCCCATTTTATTCCCATTTTCCCCATCTTAACCCCATTTTCCCCCATTTTAACCCCATTTTTTCCATTTTAACCCCATATTTCTCCATTTTCCCCCATATTTCCCCATTTTTCTGATTTTTTGAGCCATTTTCCCCTCAGTCTGCCCCCCGCGGGCTCCATCCCGTTGCTGGGCCCCGAGTTTTGGTTTTCGCAGGGCCGCAGCATTTTCCCCATTTTAACCCCACTTCAACCCCATTTTTCCCCCATTTTTCCCCATTTTAACCCCATTTTTTCCCGTTTTTCTGATTTTTTGCCCGTTTTCCCCTCAAGCTGCCCCCAGCCGGCTCCATCCCTTCGCTGGGCGCGGAGATTTGGTTCTCGCAGGGCCGCAGCATTTTCCCCATTTTAACCCCGTTTTCCCCCATTTTCCCTCATTTTCCCCATTTTCCCCCATTTTAACCCCATATTTCCCATTTTTCTGATTTTTTGCCCCGTTTTCCCCTCAGGCTGCCCCCTGCAGGCTCCATCCCGTCGCTGGGCCCCGAGTTTTGGTTTTCGCAGGGCCGCAGCTTTTTCCCCATTTTAACTCCATTTTAACCCCATTTTCCCCCATTTTCCCCCATTTTAACCCCATTTTTTCCCGTTTTTCTGATTTTTTGCCCGTTTTCCCCTCAGGCTGCCCCCCACAGGCTCCATCCCGTCTCTGGGCGCGGAGGTTTGGTTCTCGCAGGGCCGCAGCATTTTCCCCATTTTAACCCCATTTTAACCCCATTTTTCCCCATTTTAACCCCATTTTCCCCCGTTTTTCCCCCATTTTTCCCCATTTTAACCCCATATTTCCCCGTTTTTCTGATTTTTTGCCCCATTTTCCCCTCAGGCTCCCCCCTGCCGGCTCCATCCTGTGCCTGGGCCCGGAGTTTTGGTTCTCGCAGGGCCGCAGCATTTTCCCCATTTCAACCCCATTTCAACCCCATTTTTCCCCATTTTCCCCCATTTCCCCCATTTTTCCCCATTTTTCCCCCATTTTTTCCCGTTTTTCTGATTTTTTGCCCCATTTTCCCCTCAGGCTGCCCCCCGCGGGCTCGATGCCGTCGCTGGGCGCGGAGTTTTGGTTCTTGCAGGGCCGCAGCATTTTCCCCATTTTAACCCCATTGTAACCCCAATTTAACTGAATTTTTTCCATTTTTTCCTCATTTTCCCCATTTTAACCCCATTTTAACCCCATTTTTCCGCTTTTTAACCCCATTTTTTCCCGTTTTTCTGATTTTTTGCCCCGTTTTCCCCTCAGGCTCCCCCCTGCCGTCTCCATCCCGTTCCTGGGCCCGGAGTTTTGGTTCTCGCAGGGCCGCAGCATTTTCCCCATTTTAACCCCATTTTTCCCCCATTTTTCCCCGTTTTAACCCCATTTTCCCCCATTTTTCCCCCATTTTTCCCCATTTTAACCCCATATTTCCCCGTTTTTCTGATTTTTTGCCCCATTTTCCCCTCAGGCTCCCCCCTGCCGGCTCCATCCCGTGCCTGGGCCCGGAGTTTTGGTTCTCGCAGGGCCACAGCATTTTCCCCATTTCAACCCCATTTCAACCCCATTTTTCCCCATTTTCCCCCATTTCCCCCATTTTTTCCTTTTTTAACCCCATATTTCCCCATTTTTCTGATTTTTTTCCCCATTTTCCCCTCAGGCTGCCCCCTGCCGGCTCCATCCCGTTCCTGGGCCCGGAGTTTTGATTCTCCCAGAGCCGCAGCATTTTCCCCATTTTAACCCCATTTTATTCCCATTTTCCCCATTGTAACCCCATTTTCCCCCATTTTAACCCCATTTTTTCCATTTTAACCCCATTTTCCCCCATTTCAACCCAATTTTTTCCCGTTTTTCTGATTTTTAGCCCCGTTTTCCCCTCAGGCTGCCCCCTGCAGGCTCCATCCCCTCTCCGGGCCCGGAGTTTTGGTTCTCGCAGGGCCGCAGCATTTTCCCCATTTTAACCCCATTTTAATCCCATTTAACCCCATTTTAACCCCATTTTTCCCCATTTTAACCCCATTTTTCCCCATTTTAACCCCATTTTCCCCGTTTTTCTGATTTTTTGCCCCATTTTCCCCTCAGGCTCCCCCCTGCCGGCTCCATCCCGTGCCTGGGCCTGGAGGTTTGGTTCTCGCAGGGCCGCAGCATTTTACCCATTTTAACCCCATTTTAACCCCATTTTCCCCATTTTAACCCCATTTTCCCCCATTTTAACCCTATTTTAACCCCATTTTTCCCCATTTTAACCCCATTTTTCCCATTTTTCTGATTTTTTGCCCCATTTTCCCCTCAGGCTCCCCCCTGCAGGCTCCATCCCGTGCCTGGGCCCGGAGTTTTGGTTTTCCCAGAGCCGCAGCATTTTCCCCATTTTAGCCCCATTTTAACCCCATTTTTCCCCATTTTAACCCCATTTTTCCCCATTTTAACCCCATTTTCCCCGTTTTTCTGATTTTTTTCCCCATTTTCCCCTCAGGCTGCCCCCTGCCGGCTCCATCCCGTTCCTGGGCCCGGAGTTTTGATTCTTCCAGAGCCGCAGCATTTTCCCCATTTTAACCCCATTTTATTCCCATTTTCCCCATTGTAACCCCATTTTCCCCCATTTTAACCCGATTTTTTCCATTTTAACCCCATTTTTCCCCATTTTAACCCCATTTTTCCCCATTTTAACCCCATATTTCCCCGTTTTTCTGATTTTTTGCCCCATTTTCCCCTCAGGCTCCCCCCTGCCGGCTCCATCCCGTCCCTGGGCCTAGAGTTTCGATTCTCCCAGAGCCGCAGCATTTTCCCCATTTTAACCCCATTTTATTCCCATTTTCCCCATTTTAACCCCATTTTCCCCCATTTTAACCCCATTTTTTGCATTTTAACCCCATGTTTTTCCATTTTCCCCCATATTTCCCCATTTTTCTGATTTTTTGAGCCATTTTCCCCTCAGTCTGCCCCCCGCGGGCTCCATCCCGTTGCTGGGCCCCGAGTTTTGGTTCTCGCAGGGCCACAGCATTTTCCCCATTTCAACCCCATTTCAACCCCATTTTTCCCCATTTTCCCCCATTTCCCCCATTTTTTCCTTTTTTAACCCCATATTTCCCCATTTTTCTGATTTTTTTCCCCATTTTCCCCTCAGGCTGCCCCCTGCTGGCTCCATCCCATTCCTGGGCCCGGAGTTTTGATTCTCCCAGAGCCGCAGCATTTTCCCCATTTTAACCCCATTTTATTCCCATTTTCCCCATTGTAACCCCATTTTCCCCCATTTTAACCCCATTTTTTCCATTTTAACCCCATTTTCCCCCATTTCAACCCAATTTTTTCCCGTTTTTCTGATTTTTAGCCCCGTTTTCCCCTCAGGCTGCCCCCTGCTGGCTCCATCCCCTCTCCGGGCCCGGAGTTTTGGTTCTCGCAGGGCCGCAGCATTTTCCCCATTTTAACCCCATTTTAACCCCATTTTTCCCCATTTTCCCCCATTTTAACCCCATTTTTTCCCGTTTTTCTGATTTTTTGCCCGTTTTCCCCTCAGGCTGCCCCCCGCGGGCTCGATGCCGTCGCTGGGCCCGGAGGTTTGGTTTTCGCAGGGCCGCAGCATTTTCCCCATTTTAACCCCATTTTAACCCCATTTTTCCCCATTTTCCCCCATTTTAACCCCATTTTTCCCGTTTTTCTGATTTTTTGCCCGTTTTCCCCTCAGGCTGCCCCCTGCCGGCTCCATCCCGTTCCTGGGCCTGGAGTTTTGATTCTCCCAGAGCCGCAGCATTTTCCCCATTTTAACCCCATTTTATTCCCATTTTCCCCATTGTAACCCCATTTTCCCCCATTTTAACCCCATTTTTTCCATTTTAACCCCATTTTCCCCCATTTTAACCCCATTTTTTCCCGTTTTTCTGATTTTTAGCCCCGTTTTCCCCTCAGGCTGCCCCCTGCAGGCTCCATCCCCTCTCCGGGCCCGGAGTTTTGGTTCTCGCAGGGCCACAGCATTTTCCCCATTTTAACCCCATTTTAACCCCATTTTTCCCCATTTTCCCCCATTTTAACCCCATTTTTTCCCGTTTTTCTGATTTTTTGCCCGTTTTCCCCTCCGGCTGCCCCCTGCCGGCTCGATGCCGTCGCTGGGCGCGGAGTTTTGGTTCTCGCAGGGCCGCAGCATTTTCCCCATTTTTACCCCATTTTCCCCCATTTCCCCCATTTTTTCCTTTTTTAACCCCATATTTCCCCATTTTTCTGATTTTTTGCCCCATTTTCACCTCAGGCTGCCCCCTGCCGGCTCCATCCCGTCCCTGGGCCCAGAGTTTTGATTCTCCCAGAGCCGCAGCATTTTCCCCATTTTAACCCCATTTTATTCCCATTTTCCCCATTTTAACCCCATTTTCCCCCATTTTAACCCCATTTTTTCCATTTTAACCCCATATTTCCCCATTTTCCCCCATATTTCCCCATTTTTCTGATTTTTTGAGCCATTTTCCCCTCAGTCTGCCCCCCGCAGGCTCCATCCCGTTGCTGGGCCCCGAGTTTTGGTTTTCGCAGGGCCGCAGCATTTTCCCCATTTTAACCCCATTTCAACCCCATTTTAACCCCATTTTTCCCCATTTTAACCCCATTTTTTCCCGTTTTTCTGATTTTTTGCCCGTTTTCCCCTCAAGCTGCCCCCTGCCGGCTCCATCCCTTCGCTGGGCCCGGAGATTTGGTTCTCGTAGGGCCGCAGCATTTTCCCCATTTTAACCCCGTTTTCCCCCATTTTCCCTCATTTTCCCCATTTTTCTCCATTTTAACCCCATATTTCCCGGTTTTCTGATTTTTTGCCCGTTTTCCCCTCAGGCTGCCCCCCGCAGGCTCGATGCCGTCACTGGGCGTGGAGGTTTGGTTCTCGCAGGGTCGCAGCATTTTCCCCATTTTAACCCCATTTTAACCCCATTTTCCCCATTTTAACCCCATTTTAACCCCAATTTAACCCCATTTTCCCCCATTTAACCCCATTTTTCCCCATTTTAACCCCATTTTTTCCCGTTTTTCTGTTTTTTTGCCCCGTTTTCCCCTCAGGCTGCCCCCCGCGGGCTCCATCCCCTCTCCGGGCCCGGAGTTTTGGTTCTCGCAGGGCCGCAGCATTTTCCCCATTTCAACCCCATTTCAACCCCATTTTTCCCCATTTTCCCCCATTTTCCCCCATTTTCCCCCATTTTTCCCCTTTTTAACCCCATATTTCCCCATTTTTCTGATTTTTTGCCCCATTTTCCCCTCAGGCTGCCCCCCGCAGGCTCCATCCCGTCGCTGGGCCCCGAGTTTTGGTTCTCGCAGGGCCGCAGCATTTTCCCCATTTTAACCCCATTTTATCCCCATTTTAACCCCATTTTCCCCATTTTAACCCCATTTTTGCCCATTTTTCTGATTTTTTGCCCGTTTTCCCCTCAGGCTGCCCCCCGCGGGCTCCATCCCGTCCCTGGGCCCAGAGGTTTGGTTCTCTCAGTCGCGGATCATTGAGGCGCTGGCCGCGGCCCCGGGGGGCTCCTTCAGCGCCGAGCGCCTCAGCGCCAAGTTCTGCCCCCAGAGCGGAGGTGAGATGAAAATTCTGGAAATTTCTGGGAATTCTGGGCGTTCTGGAACTTTCTGGGGAGATCTGGGGGGTTGGGATTTTTTTGGAGATTTTTTGGGGATTTTTTCATGATTTTTTGGGAATTTTTGGGGATTTTTTCATGGTTTTTTAGGTTTTTTTTCGGGGTTTTTTTGGGGTTTTTCATTATTTTTGGGGACATTTTTTTAGGATTTTTTATGGTTTTTTGGGGGGGATTTCAAAGGATTTTTTATGGATTTTTTGGGGATTTTTTGGGAATTTTTTGGGAGGATTTTGGGGATTTTTCAGGCGTGGTTTAGGATTTCAGGCTTTGCTCACAGGCACGTTCTGTCCCCAGAGCGGAGCTGAGGCGAAAATTCTGGAAATTTCTGGGAATTCTGGGCGTTCTGGAACTTTCTGGGGAGATCTGGGGGGTTGGGATTTTTTTGCAGATTTTTTGGGGATTTTTTCATGATTTTTTGGGGATTTTTTCATGGTTTTTTAGGGGTTTTTTCGGGGGTTTTTGGGGATTTTTCATTATTTTTGGGGACATTTTTTTAGGATTTTTTATGTTTTTTTGAGAGGATTACAAAGTATTTTTTATGGATTTTTTGGGGATTTTTTGGGAATTTTTTTGAGGATTTTGGGGGTTTTTCAGGCGTGGTTTAGGATTTCTGGCTTTGCTCACAGGCACGTTCTGTCCCCAGAGCGGAGCTGAGGCAAAAATTCTGGAAATTTCTGGGAATTCTGGGGGTTCTGGAACTTTCTGGGTAGATCTGGGGGGTTTGGGATTTTTTTGGAATTTTTGGGTTTTTTTTCATGATTTTTTTGGTTTTTTTTCATGATTTTTGGGGAATTTTTTGGGATTTTTCATTATTTTTGGGGACATTTTTTTTAGGATTTTTTATGTTTTTTTGAGAGGATTACAAAGTATTTTTTATGGATTTTTTGGGGGATTTTTTGGGATTTTTTTTTTGAGGATTTTGGGGGTTTTTCAGGCGTGGTTTAGGATTTCAGGCTTTGCTCACAGGCACGTTCTGTCCCCAGAGCGGAGCTGAGGCGAAAATTCTGGAAATTTCCGGGCATTCTGGGGCTTCTGGAACTTTCTGGGGACATCTGGGGGGTTGGGATTTTTTTGGAGATTTTTTGGGGATTTTTTCATGATTTTTTGGGAATTTTTGGGGATTTTTTCATGGTTTTTTAGGGTTTTTTTCGGGGTTTTTTGGGGATTTTTCATTATTTTTGGGGACATTTTTTTTAGGATTTTTTATGTTTTTTTGAGAGGATTACAAAGTATTTTTTATGGATTTTTTGGGGGATTTTTTGGGAATTTTTTGGGAGGATTTTGGGGGTTTTTCAGGCGTGGTTTAGGATTTCAGGCTTTGCTCACAGGCACGTTCTGTCCCCAGAGCGGAGCTGAGGCGAAAATTCTGGAAATTTCCGGGCATTCTGGGGGTTCTGGAACTTTCTGGGGAGATCTGGGGGGTTGGGATTTTTTTTTTTAATTTTTGGTGTTTTTTTCATGATTTTTTGGCAATTTTTTGGGATTTTTGGGGAATTTTTTGGGATTTTTTGGGGATTTTTTCATTATTTTTGTGGGGACATTTTTTTAGGATTTTTTATGGTTTTTTGGGGGGGATTTCAAAGGATTTTTTATGGATTTTTTCATGATTTTTTGGGAATTTTTGGGGTTTTTTTCATGTTTTTCAGGTTTTTTTCGGGGTTTTTTGGGGGATTTTTTCATTATTTTTGGGGACATTTTTTTAGGATTTTTTTAGGATTTTTAATGGTTTTTTGGGGGGGGGGGATTTCAAAGTATTTTTAATGGATTTTTTGGGGATTTTTTGGGAAATTTTTTTGGAGGATTTTGGGGGATTTTTTCATGATTTTCTGCCTCCCTGAGAATTCGGCTCTTTTGGGGGTGAATTTGGGAATTTTTTATGGGGAATTTTGGGGTTTTTTTGTGCTAAATTCAGATTTTTTCAGGATTTTTCCTTCCCATTCCAAACCCCGAATTCCCAGCTGGATTTTTTGGGATTTCTGTTGCATTTGGGGCATTTTTCACCTTTGGCGGGGGGAAATTTGGGGTTTTTCATGAGGAAATTTTGGGTTTTTTTTTCCAATTTGAGGACTTTTTCCTTTTTCTTCTTTTAAAATTCAGGATTTTTTTCTTTTTTTTCCAGAGAATTTTTTCCTTTTTTTGGCGTGCTGCCTTTTTTGAAATTCAGTCCTCAGTCCTTTAGTCCTAAATTCAGATTTTTTCCAGGTTTTTCCTTCCCGCCCCAAATCTCAAATCCCAGCTGGATTTTTTGGGATTTCTGTTGGGTTTGGGGCATTTTTCACCTTTGGGGGGGGGGAAATTTGGGGTTTTTTGTCAGGAAATTTTGGGGTTTTTTTGTGCTAAATTCAGATTTTTTTGGGATTTTTCCTTCCCGCCCCAAATCCTGAATTCTTGGCTGGATTTTTTGGGATTTCTGTTGCATTTGGGGCATTTTTTGCCTCTGGGGGGGAAATTTGGGGTTTTTGTGAGGAAATTTTGGGGTTTTTTTGTGCTAAATTCAGATTTTTTCGGGATTTTTCCTTCCCAGCCCAAATCCTGAATTCCCAGCTGGATTTTTTGGGATTTCTCTTGCATTTGGGGCATTTTTCACCTTTGGGGGGGGTGAAATTCGGGTTTTTATTGTGAGGAAATTTTGGGGGTTTTTTGTGCTAAATTCAGATTTTTTCAGGATTTTTGCTTCCCAACCCAAACCCCAAATTGCTGGAAGGATTTTTTGGGATTTCTGTTGGGTTTGGGGCATTTTTCACCTTTGGGGGGGGGGAAATTTAGGGTTTTTGGTGAGGAAATTTTGGGGTTTTTTGGTGCTAAATTCAGATTTTTTCAGGATTTTTCCTTCCCATTCCAAACCCCGAATTCCCAGCTGGATTTTTTGGGATTTCTGTTGCATTTGGGGCATTTTTCACCTTTGGCGGGGGGAAATTTGGGGTTTTTCATGAGGAAATTTTGGGGTTTTTTTTCCAATTTGAGGACTTTTTCCTTTTTCTTCTTTTAAAATTCAGGATTTTTTTCTTTTTTTTCCAGAGAATTTTTTTCCTTTTTTTGAAATTCAGTCCTCAGTCCTTTAGTCCTAAATTCAGATTTTTTTTAGGATTTTTCCTTCCCGTCCCAGCTCTCAAATCCCAGCTGGATTTTTTTGGGTTTTCTGTTGGATTTGGGGCATTTTTTACCCCCCGACCCCCAAATTTGGGGTTTTGCAGAGGAGGAGTTTTCTTGGTTTTTTAATGGGTTTTTGGGGAATTTTGTGGGAATTTTGGGGTTTTTTTGTGGAGAATTTTTTGGGTTTTTTGGGGAATTTGCCAGGAATTATTTTAATTTTTGGGGATTTTTTTTGTTGGTTTTTTTTGTTTTGTTTTTTGGTTTTTTATTGGGTTTTTGGGGAATTTTGTGGGAATTTTGGGGTTTTTTTTGTGGAGAATTTCTTGGGTTTTTTGGGGAATCTGGCAGGAATTATTTTAATTTTTGGGGGGTTTTTTTGTTGGTTTTTTTTTGGTTTTTTTTGTTTTTTAATGGGTTTTTGGGGAATTTTGAGGGAATTCTTGGGGTTTTTTTTGTGGAGAATTATTTTGGGTTTTTTGGGGAATCTGGCAGGAATTATTTTAATTTTTGGGGGGTTTTTTTGTTGTTTTTTTTTTTTGTTTTTTTTTTGTTTTTTAATGGGTTTTTGGGGAATTTTGAGGGAATTTTTGGGTTTTTTTTTGTGGAGAATTTTTTTGGGTTTTTTGGGGAATTTTGCAGGAATTATTTTAATTTTTGGGGATTTTTTTTGTTGTTGTTTTTTGGTTTTTTAATGGGTTTTTGGGGACATTTTGGGGAATTTTTGGGGATTTTTTTTTGGAGAATTTTTTTGGGTTTTTTAGAGAATCTGGCAGGAAATATTTTAATTTTTGGGGTTTTTTTTTGTTTTTTTGTTTTGTTTGGTTTTTTGGTTTTTTAATGGGTTTTTGGGGAATTTTGTGGGAATTTTTGGGGTTTTTTTGTGGAGAATTTTTTTGGGTTTTTTGGGGAATCTGGCAGGAATTATTTTAATTTTTGGGGGGTTTTTTTGTTGGTTTTTTTTTTGTTTTTTTTTTTGTTTTTTAATGGGTTTTTGGGGAATTTTGAGGGAATTTTTGGGTTTTTTTTTTGTGGAGAATTTTTTTGGGTTTTTTGGGGAATTTTGCAGGAATTATTTTAATTTTTGGGGTTTTTTTTTTTGTTGTTGTTTTTTGGTTTTTTAATGGGTTTTTGGGGACATTTTGGGGAATTTTTGGGGATTTTTTTTGGAGAATTTTTTGGGGTTTTTTAGAGAATCTGGCAGGAAATATTTTAATTTTTGGGGTTTTTTTTGGTTTTTTTTTGTTTTGTTTTGTTTTTTGGTTTTTTAATGGGTTTTTGGGGAATTTTGTGGGAATTTTTGGGGTTTTTTTGTGGAGAATTTTTTTGGGTTTTTTGGGGAATCTGGCAGGAATTATTTTAATTTTTGGGGGTTTTTTTGTTTTTTTGTTTTTTGTTTTTTTTTTTGTTTTTTAATGGATTTTTGGGGAATTTTGGAGTTTTTTTGTGGAAAATTTTTTTGGGTTTTTTGGGGAATCTGGCAGGAATTTTAATTTTTTGGGGTTCTTTTAGTTGGTTTTTTTTTTTGTTTTTTGGTTTTTCAATGGGTTTTGGGGGAAATTTTGTGGGAACTTTGTGGGAATTTTGGGGTTTTTTTTTGTGGAGAATTTTTTTGGGACTTTTTGGGAAATTTGCCAGGAATTATTTTAATTTTTGGGGTTTTTTTGGGTTTTTTTTTGTTTTTTCAATGTGTTTTTGGGGGGATTTTTGGGCATTTAATTTTTTTTTTTTAATGGAGGAATTTATTTTATTTTTGGGGGATTTTTGAGGATTTGATTTGCGGATTTTGCAGAGGAGGATCGGCTGAGCAAGAGGAAAAGCATCGGCGAGACGATTTCCCTGCAGGTCGAGGTGGAGTCCAGGAACAGCCCCGAGAGGGAGCAGGTCTGGAATTATCACAAAATTCACCACATTTATCCAAATTCACCCAATTCCTGCCCTAAAATCAGAAATTCTGGGGTTGGGGGGGAAAAAAGCAAAAAAAAACCCGAAAAAACCAAAAGAAATATGAAAGAAACGTGAAAGAAACCAAAAAAATGGGGGGAAAAACAAGCCTTCAAAATAAAAATAAAAATAAAAATAAAAATAAATTTAAAATAAAAAACGCCAAAAAAAATCTCTGAAAAAAAATATTAAAATTAAAAAGGAAAAAAGGCACCAAAAAAGGCAAAAAATAATTTTAAAAAGAAAAATTTTAAAAATTTCTAATTTTAAAAAGAAAAAAAATATGAAAAGGCGCGGAAATTCTGTGAGAAAAGGTAAAAAAAGGACTCAATTTCAAAAAAGGAGAAAATTCTCTGGAAAAAAAGAAAAAAATCCTGAATTTTAAAAGAAGAAAAAGGGAAAAAATCCTCAAATTGGGAAAAGGAAAAAAGGCAGAAAACAAATTAAAAAAGAAAAAAATCCGAATTCCAGGAACAGCCCCGAGAGGGAGCAGGTCTGGAATTACCACAAAAACCCCAAATTTATCCAAATTCACCAAATTCCTGCCCTAAAATCAGAATTTTGAGGGGGGGGAGGAAAAACAAAAAAAAGGAAAAAAAAACTTTAAAAAAAGCAGAAATAAAGCAGCAAAAAAGAGAAAAAGCTCTCTCTAAAAAATCAGAAATTTAAAGAGAAAAAAACAAAAAAGAAAAAAGCCCCAAATTAAAAAAATACACCCCAGAAATTAATTAAAAAAAGAAAAAACAACCAAAAAAAGGCCCCAATAAAAATAAAAAAAGGCAAAAGACAAAAAAAAAAAACCCAAATGTCAAAAGCCAAAAGAGCAAAATCGCAAATTCCCAAAAATACCAAAAGAATTCTGAAAAATCTCTCAAGGATTCCCTGAAAAGTCCACCAAAAACCCAAAAAAATGCCCAAAAAATCCCTCCAAAACACCCCAAAAACACCCCAAAAACAAACCAAAAATCCCCCCCAAAAATCCCCAAAAATCCCCCAAAAATCCCACAGAAATCCAAAAAAATCCCAAAAAATCCCCAAAAAAATCCCAAAAAAATCCCCAAAAAATCCCAAAAAAATCCCAAAAAATCCCCCCAAAATCCAAAAAAAATCCCCCAAAAATCCCCCCCAAAAATCCCCAAAAAAATCCCCAAAAAATCCCCCAAAAATCCCCCAAAATCCCCAAAAAATCCCCCAAAAAATCCCCCAAAAATCCCCAAAAAATCCAAAAAAAATCCCCAAAAAATCCCCAAAAATCCCCCAAAAATCCTCCAAAAATCCCCAAAAAAATCCCCAAAAAATCCCCCAGAAATCCCCCAAAAGTCCCAAAAATCCCTGAGAAAAATCCCCAAAAGTTCCACAAAATACAAAAATTTTCTCCTCAAATCCCAGAGAATTCTCAAAATTCCCCAGAAATAAAAAATTCCCAAAAAACCCTGAGAAAAATCCCAAAGAATTCCCAAAAAACCCTGAAAAAACCCCAAATAAACCCCAAAGAATCCCTTTCAAATCCCAAAGAAATGTTAAAAAATCCCAAATTTCCCAATGCAAAAATCCCCCAAAATTCCCCAAAATTCCCCAAAAAAACCCCAAAATCCCCTGAAATTAAAAAATCTGGGAAATCCCAAAGAAATTTAAAACATTCCCAAATTTCCCAATCCAAAAATCTCCAAAGAATTCCCCAAATTCCCTTTAAAATCCCAAAGAAATGTTAAAAAATCCCAAATTTCCCAATGCAAAAAATCGCCCAACATTTCCCCAAAAATCCCAAAAAAACCAAAAATCCCCTGAAATTAAAAAATCTGGGAAATCCCAAAGAAATTTCAAACATTCCCAAATTTCCCAATCCAAAAAATTCCCAAAATTCCCTTTAAAATCCCCAAGAAATTTTTAAAAATTCCCAAATTTCCCAATTTAATCATTTCCCCAAAATCCCTGAAAGAATTCCTAAAAATCCCCAAAATTCCCAAATAACCCCCAAAGAATTCCCTTCAAATCCCAAACAATTCCCAAAATTGCCCTAAAATGAAAAAAATTTCCCAAATCCACAAAAGCCCTGAAAGAATTCCCAAAAATCCCTGAGAAAAATTCCCAAAAAATCTCCAAAAAAATCCCAGAGAATTCCAAAAATTCCCCTGAAATCCTTCTGAAAAATCCTCCAAAAATCCCCAAAAATTCCTTCAAAAACCCAAAGAAATGTGAAAAATTCCCAAATTTCCCAATTCAGAAAATCCCCGAGAAAAATTCCCAAAAATTTCTAAAATTCCTCAAAAAATCTCCTAAAAAATTCCCAAAAATTTCTGAAATTCCTCAAAAAATCTCCTAAAAAATCCCCAAAAATTTCTGAAATTCCCCAAAAATCTCCTAAAAAATCCCAGAGAATTCCAAAAATTCCCCTGAAATCCTTCTGAAAAATCCCCCAAAAATCCCCAAAAATTCCTTCAAAAACCCAAAGAAATTTGAAAAATTCCCAAATTTCCCAGTTCGGAAAATTCCCCGAGAAAAATTCCCAAAAATGCCTAAAATTCCTCAAAAAATGTCCTAAAAAATTCCCAGAAATTTCTGAAATTCCTCAAAAAATCTCCTAAAAAATCCCAGAGAATTCCAAAAATTCCCCTGAAATTGTTCTGAAAAATCCCCAAAAATTCCTTCAAAAACCCAAAGAAATTGGAAAAATTCCCAAATTTCCCAGTTCAGAAAATCCCCGAGAAAAATTCCCAAAAATTCCTAAAATTCCTCAAAAAATCTCCTAAAAAATCCCAGAGAATTCCAAAAATTCCCCTGAAATCCTTCTGAAAAATCCCCCAAAAATCCCCAAAAATTCCTTCAAAAACCCAAAGAAATGTGAAAAATTCCCAAATTTCCCAATTCAGAAAATCCCCGAGAAAAATTCCCAAAAATTTCTAAAATTCCTCAAAAAATCTCCTAAAAAATTCCCAAAAATTTCTGAAATTCCTCAAAAAATCTCCTAAAAAATCCCCAAAAATTTCTGAAATTCCCCAAAAATCTCCTAAAAAATCCCAGAGAATTCCGAAAATTCCCCTGAAATAATTCTGAAAAATCCTCCAAAAATTCCTTCAAAAACCCAAAGAAATTTGAAAAATTCCCAAATTTCCCAGTTCAGAAAATCCCTGAGAAAAATTCCCAAAAATTTCTGAAATTCCTCAAAAAATCTCCTAAAGAATTCCCAAAAATTTCTAAAATTCCTCAAAAATCTCCTAAAAAATCCCCGAGAATTCCAAAAATTCCCCTGAAATTGTTCTGAAAAATCCCCAAAAATTCCTTCAAAAACCCAAAGAAATTTGAAAAATTCCCAAATTTCCCAGTTCAGAAAATTCCCCAAAATTCCCCTGAAATTCAAAATAAAATCCCCAAAAATTCCTTTAAAACACCAAAGAAATTGGGAAAAAATCCCAATTTTGGGGGATTTTTGGGGGAATTTTGGGATTTTTTGGAGAATTTTTGGGGATTTTTGGGGGGATTTTTTTGGGATTTTTTTGGGGATTTTTTTGGGATTTTTGGGGATTTTTGGGGGGATTTTTGGGGATTTTGGGGATTTTTTGGGGATTTTTTTGGGGATTTTTTTGGGTTTTTTGGGGATTTTTGGGGGATTTTTGGGGGGATTTTTTGGGATTTTTTTGGGGACTTTTTTGGGATTTTTGGGGATTTTTTGGATTTTTTGGGGATTTTTTGGACGGATTTTTTGGATTTTTTTTTATTTTTTCAGAATTTTTGGGGATTTTTTGAGGGATTTTTTTGGGGGATTTTTTGGGGATTTTTTTTGGATTTTTGGGAATTTTGGGGGGACTTTTGGGGATTTTGGGGGGATTTTTTTGGGATTTTTGGGGGGATTTTTTTAGTTTTATTTGAATTTTTGGGGATTTTGGGGCGATTTTTTTGGGATTTTTTGGGATTTTGGGGGGATTTTTTTGGGGATTTTTTTGGGATTTTTGGGGATTTTTTGGGGGGATTTTTTTGGGATTTTTGGGGGATTTTGGGGGGGATTTTTTTGGGATTTTTTTGGGGATTTTTTGGGATTTTTTGGGATTTTGGGGATTTTTTGGGGATTTTTGGAGGGATTTTTTGGATTTTTTTTTATTTTTTCAGGATTTTTGGGGATTTTGGGGGACTTTTGGGGATTTTTTGAGGGAGTTTTTTGGGATTTTTTTGGGGGATTTTTTGGGATTTTTTTGGATTTTGGGGGATTTTTAAAGATTTTTTGGGGATTTTTGGGGGATTTTTTGGGATTTTTGGGGAGATTTTTTTTTTTTTTTTTTTTGAATTTTTGGGTGATTTTTTGGGGATTTTTGGGGATTTTTTGGGATTTTGGGGGTTTTTTAAAGATTTTTTGGGGATTTTTGGGGGATTTTTTGGGATTTTTGGGGGGATTTTTTGGGATTTTTGGGGATTTTTTGGGGGGACTTTTGGGGAGTTTTGGGAATTTTTTTAGGGATTTTTGGGGGATTTTGGGGATTTTTTGGGGGATTTTTTGGGATTTTTTGGGGGGATTTTTGGGGTGGTTTTGGGGATTTTTGGGGGGGATTTTTTTGGGTTTTTTTCGGAATTTTTTGGGATTTTTGGGGATTTTGGGGATTTTTTGGAGGGATTTTTTGGATTTTTTTTTAATTTTTTCAGGATTTTTGGGGACATTTGGGGATTTTTGAGGGATTTTTTTGGGATTTGTTTGGGGGATTTTTTGGGATTTTGGGGGATTTTTAAAGATTTTTTGGGGGATTTTTTGGGGATTTTTTGGGGGGATTTTTTTTTTTTTTTAATTTTTGGGGATTTTTGGGCGATTTTTTGGGGATTTTGGGGGGATTTTTGAGGGATTTTTGGGGGATTTTTTGGGATTTTTGGGGATTTTTTGGGGGGACTTTTAGGATTTTTGGGAATTTTTTGGGATTTTTTTGGGGATTTTTTTTGGGGGGATTTTTGGGGGATTTTTGGGGATTCTTTGGGGGGATTTTTTTGGATTTTGGGGGATTTTTTGGGATTTTTGGGGATTTTCGGGGATTTTTGGGGGATTTTTTGGGGGATTTTTTGGATTTTTTCAGGATTTTTGGGGATTTTTGGGGGGACTTTTGGGGATTTTTTGAGGGATTTTTTTGGGGATTTTTTGGGGGGATTTTTTGGGATTTTGGGGGATTTTTGGGATATGTTTGGGGGGTTTTTGGGGGGATTTTTTGGGGATTTTTTAGGGATTTTTGGGGATTTTTTGGGGATTTTTTGGGGGATTTTTTTGGGATTTTGGGAGATTTTTTGGGGGATTTCTTGGGGGAACTTCTTGGGATTTTTTGGAATTTTTGGGGGAACTTTTTTGGGGATTTTGGGGGATTTTGGGAATTTCTGGGGGGATTTTTTGGGGATTTTTGGGGATTTGGGGCGATTTGTTGGGGATTTTTTTGGGATTTTGGGGGATTTTTGGGGTGTTTTGGGGGGATTTTTTGGGAGATTTTTTTGGGGATTTTTGGGGGGACATTTGGGATTTTTGGGGGAGTTTTTTGGGGATTTTGGGGATTTTGGGGGGATTTTGGTGGATTTTTTGGGGAGATTTTTTCGGGATTTTTGGGGATTTTGGGGATTTTAAAATTTTTGGGGATTTTTTGGAATATTTGTGAGGATTTTGGGGATTTTTTTGGGATTTTTTTGGGATTTTTTTGGATTTTTGGGGGATTTTTGGAATTTTTTGGGGGGATTTTTGGGGATTTTTTGGGGGATATTTTTGGAATTTTTGGGGGGGATTTTTGGGGATTTTTGGGGATTTTTGGGGGATTTTTTTGGGGGATTTTTGGGGTGTTTTTTTGGGATTTTTTTGGGATTTTTCGGGAATTTTTGGGGGATTTGTTTGGGATTTTTTGGGGGGATTTTTTTGGATTTTTGGGGGATTTTCTGGGGGATTTTTAAAGAGTTTTTGGAATTTTTTTTGTGGTTTTTGGGGGATTTTTGGGGTTTTTTTGGGGGATTTTTTTGGGGATTTTTTGGGATTTTTTGGGAATTTTGGGATTTTTTGGGATTTTCCCAAGTTCCATCCCCATTTTCGTTGTGCAGCGAGCCCCGGCTGAGGAAATCACCTACGAGACGCTGAAAAAAGCCATCGGTGAGTGCTGAGCTCGGAATTTGGGCTTTTGGATTTTTTGGGGTTTTGGGGAACATTTTGATTTTATGGGGATTTTTTGGGCATGAGTTGGGATTTTTGGGGGGATTTTAGGGAATTTTTGGGGGGATTTTTGGGGAATTTTGGGGAAATTTTTTGCATTTTTGAGGGGATAATTTGTGGTTTTTTTAAGGATTTTTGGGGATTTTTAGGGGGAATTTTGGGGATTTTGGGATCTTTTGGGGTTTTGGGGAACATTTTTGATTTTATGGGGATTTTTTGGGCATGAGTTGGGATTTTTGGGGGGATTTTAGGGAATTTTTGGGGGATTTTAGGGAATTTTGGGAAATGTTTTTGCATTTTTGAGGGGGTTATTTGTGCTTTTTAAATGATTTTTGGGGATTTTTAGGGGGAATTTTGGGGAGCATTTTTGATTTTATGGGGATTTTTGGGCATGATTTGGGATTTTTGGGGGGATTTTAGGAAATATTTTTGATTTTATTGGTATTTTTTTGGGCATCATTTGGGGTTTTTGGGGGGATTTTAGGGAATTTCTGGGAGATTTTTGGGGAATTTTCGGGAAATGTTTTTGCATTTTTGAGGGGATTTTTTGTGCTTTTCTAAATGATTTTTGGGGATTTTTTGGGGGAATTTTGGGGTTTTTGGGATTTTGGGGAACATTTTGGATTTTATGGGGATTTTTTGGGCCTGATTTGGGATTTTTGGGGGATTTTAGGGAATTTTTGGGGGGATTTTTGGGGAATTTTGGGGAAATGTTTTTGCATTTTTGAGGGGATTATTTGTGGAGTTTTTAAGGATTTTGGGGATTTTTAGGGGGAATTTTGGGGTTTTTTGGGATTTTTTTGGATTTTAGGGAACATTTTTGATTTTATGGGGATTTTTTGGGCATGATTTGGGGTTTTTGGGGGGATTTTAGGGAATTTTTGGGGAGATTTTTGGGGAATTTTTTTAACATTTTGGGGGGGATTATTTGTGGTTTTTTTAAGGATTTTTGGGGATTTTTAGGGGGAATTTTGGGATTTTTTGGGATTTTGGGGAACATTTTTGATTTTATGGGGATTTTTTGGCCATGATTTGGGGTTTTTGAGGGATTTTAGGGAATTTTTGGGTCTTTGGGGAGATTTTTGGGGAATTTTGGGGAAATCTTTTTGCATTTTTGGGGGATTATTGGTGGGATTTTTGCATTTTGGGATTTTTAGGTTTTGGGGCTTTTCAGGATTTTGGGGGGAATTTTAGTGGTTTTTTTCTTTAGGATTTTGAGGTTCTTTGGGGCTTTTTTGGGGAATTTTTTTGAATTTATTTCAAATTTTTGGGGATGGTTTTTTTGCGTTTCTGGGATTTTTTTTTGGTGTTATTTGGGTTTTTTAAGGAGTTTTCGAGGTTTTGGGGCGATTTTATTGATTTTTTAAAGGATTTTTTGGGAATTTTTGGGGATTATTTGGGGGTAATTTTATTTTGATTTTGTGGGGTTTTATTCAGGGATAATTTTGAGATTTTTTAAGGATTTTTGGGAATTCTTTGGGATTTTTGTTTTTGGGAATTTTTGGGATTTTTTGGGAACTTTTTGGGGAATTTCAGGTTTTTTGGGGGGGGATTTTTGGGAATTCTTTGGGAATTTTGGCGAAATTTTTTGCATTTTTTGGGGGGGTTTATTTGGGGTGTTCTAAAAGATTTTTGGGGGAGATTTTTGGGAATTCTTTGGGAATATTTGGGGGATTTTTGGGGAACTTTGTGTGAGGGGGGGCATTTGAGGGCTTTTTAAGGATTTTTTTGAATTCTTTGGCATCTTGGGGGGAGATTTTTGGGAATTTCATGGGGAATTTCAGGGATTTTTTGGGGGGGATTTTTGGGAATTCTTTGGGAATTTTGGGGCAGATTTTTGGGGATTTTTAGGGGAGATTTTTGGGAATTTGGGGGAAATTCTTTTGCATTTTTGGGGGGATTATTTGTGGGTTTTTTTAAGGATTTTTGGAAATTTTTGGGGGGGGGGAATTTCAGGGGTTTTTGGCCGAGAATTTTTGGGAATTGATTTGGAATATTTAGGAATGTGTTTTCCCTGTTCTTTTCCCCATTTTTTTCCCATTTTCCCCCTTTTTTTCCCCATTTTCCCCCTTTTTTCCCCATTTCCCCCCTTTTTTTTCCATTGCCATTTTCCCCATTCTTTTCCCCATTTTCTCCATTCTTTTCCCTGTTTTTCCCCATTGCATTTTTTCCCATTTTTCCCCATTATTTCCCTTCTTATTTCCCTTGTTATTTTCCCCGTTATTTTCCCCATTTTCCCCATTGCCGTTTCCCCCATTCCTTTTCCCATTTCCCTCATTCTTTTCCCCCACATTCCCCACTCTTTTCCCCTCTGTTTGTTTTCCCCACTCTTTTCTCCATTTCCCCATTGCCATTTTTCCCATTTCCCCCATTATATTTTCATTTTTTCTCACTGCCTTTTTCCCCATTTTTCCCATTTTCCCCACATTATTTTCCCATTGCCGTTTTTCCCATTATTTTCCCCATTTTCCCCATTCTTTTCCCTGCTTTTCCCCATTGCGTTTTTCCCATTTTCCCCTTTATTTTCTCCCTTCTTATTTCCCTTGTTATTTTCCCCATTATTTTCCCCATTTTCCCCATTGCCATTTTCCCCATTTTCCCCATTCTTTTTCCCATTTTCCTCACTCTTTTCCCCCACATTCCCCCATTGCTTTCCCCGCTCTTTTCCCCACTCTTTTCTCCATTTTCCCCATTGCCGTTTCTCCCATTTCCCCCATTATTTTTTCATTTCTCCCACTGCCGTTTTTCCCTTTTTTCCCCATTTTCCCCCATTTTCCCCCATTTTTTCCCATTTCTCCCATTATTTCCCATTTCCCCCACTGTTTTCCCCATTGCCGTTTTTCCCATTTCCCCCATTATGTTTTCATTTTTCTCACTGCCGTGTTTCCCATTTTTCTCCATTTTTTCTCATTTTTCCCCCGTTATTTTCCCATTCCCATTTTCCCCATTATTTTCCCCATTCTTTTCCCCATTCTTTTCCCTGTTTTTCCCCATTGTGGTTTTTCCCCGTCTTTCCCATTATTTCCTTTTATATTTCGTTGTTATTTCCCCCATTCTTTTCCCCATTGCCGTTTTTTCCATTTTCCCCATTCCTTTTCCCATTTTTCTCATTCTTTTCCCCCACATTTCCCCATTGCTTTCCCCACTGTTTTCCCCATTCTTTTCTCCATTTCCCCCATTTCCCCCATTATTTTTTCATTTTTCTCACTGCCGTTTTTCCCATTTTTCCCCATTTTTTTCCATTTTTCCCATTTCCCCCATTATTTCCCGTTTTCCCCGCTCTGTTCCCCACTGTTTGTTTTCCCCACTCTTTTCTCCATTTCCCCATTGCCGTTTTTCTCATTTCCCCCATTATATTTTCATTTTTCTCACTGCCTTTTTCCCCATTTTTCCCCATTTTTCCCCCATTATTTCCCCATTTTCCCCCCATTCTTTTCCCCATTTTCCCCATTGTGGTTTTCCCCGTCTTTCCCATTATTTCCCTTCTTATTTCCCTTGTTATTTTCCCCATTTTCCCCATTGCCATTTTTTCCATTTTTCCCATTCCTTTTCCCATTTTTCTCATTCTTTTCCCCCATTATTTCCCATTTTCCCCGCTGTTTTCCCCATTACTTTTTCATTTTCCCCATTGCCGTTTTTCCCATTTCCCCCATTCTTTTTCCCATTTCCCCCATTCCTTTTCCCATTTTCCCCACTGTTTTCCCCACTCTTTTCTCCATTTTCCCCATTGCCGTTTTTCCCATTTTCCCCATTATATTTTCATTTTTCTCACTGCCGTTCTTCCCCATTTTTTCCCATTTTTCCCCCATTATTTTCCCCATTCTTTTCCCCATTCTTTTCCCTGTTTTTCCCCATTGTGGTTTTTCCCCGTCTTTCCCATTATTTCCTTTTATATTTCGTTGTTATTTCCCCCATTCTTTTCCCCATTGCCATTTTTTCCCATTTTCCCCATTCTTTTTCCCATTTTTCTCATTCTTTTCCCCCACATTTCCCATTTTCCCCGCTGTTTTCCCCATTACTTTTTCATTTTCCCCATTGCCGTTTCTCCCATTTCCCCCATTATTTTTTCATTTTCCCCACTGCCGTTTTTCCCCATTTTTCCCCCATTTTTTTCCCTTTTTTTTTCCCATTTTCCCCCCATTATTTTCCCATTGCCGTTTTCCCCATTATTTTCCCCATTTTCTCCATTCTTTTCCCTGTTTTTCCCCATCGTGGTTTTTCCCGTTTTCCACATTATTTCCCTTCTTATTTCCCTTGTTATTTTCCCCGTTATTTTCCCTGTTATTTTCCCCATTTTTCCCATTGCCATTTTTCCCATTTTTCCCATTCCTTTTCCCATTTTTCTCATTCTTTTCCCCCATTATTTCCCATTTTCCCCGCTGTTTTCCCCGCTGTTTTCCCCATTACTTTTTCATTTTCCCCATTGCCATTTTTCCCATTTCCCCCATTATTTTTTCATTTCTCTCACTGCCGTTTTTCCCCATTTTTCCCATTTTTCCCCCTTTTTTTCCCATTTCTCCCATTTCTCCCATTATTTCCTATTTCCCCCACTGTTTTCCCCACTGCCATTTTTCCCATTTCCCCCATTATTTTTTCATTTCTCTCACTGCCGTTTTTCCCCATTTTTCCCATTTTTCCCCCATTTTTTCCCATTTCTCCCATTTCTCCCATTATTTCCTATTTCCCCCACTGTTTTCCCCACTGCCATTTTTCCCATTTCCCCCATTACTTTTTCATTTTCCCCACTGCCGTTTTTCCCCCGTTTTCCCCCCGTTTTTCCCCATTTCTCCCCATTGTTTTTTCCCATTTTTCCCATTATTTTTCCCCGTTATTTCCCCCTCCCTCTCTGTCTCTCCGTGTCTCTGGCAGCGGACAGCGTGGCGGCGGAGGAGCAGGAGCGGGAGCGTCGGCGGCTGCTGCTGCAGCGCTTCCAGAGGGCTCCGTTCGAGGAGATCGCCGCGCACTGCGGGGCCCGGGTCAGCAACGAACGGCGCCGGGAGCCCCCGACGGCCCCGCCGCGCCCAAACGGCGCCCAAACGGCGTCCCCCGTGTGCCCCGGAACGGCGACTCCCCGTTCTGCCCAACTCCCCGTTCTGCCCAACTCCCCGTTCTGCCCAACTCCCCTTTGCCCAATTCCCTTTTGCCCAATTCCCCTTTTTGCCCAATTCCCGTTTCTGCCCAATTCCTGTTTTTGCCCAATTCCCCTTTGCCCAATTCCTGTTTTTGCCCAATTCCCGTTTTTGCCCAATTCCCCTTTTTGCCCAATTCCCCTTTGCCCAATTCCGGTTTCTGCCCAATTCCCCTTTGCCCAATTCCCCTTTTTGCCCAATTCCCCTTTGCCCAATTCCCGTTTCTGCCCAATTCCCCTTTCTGCCCAATTCCCATTTCTGCCCCATTCCCGTTTCTGCCCAATTCCCGTTTCTGCCCAATTCCCGCTTTTGGCCAATTCCTGTTTTTGCCCAATTCCCCTTTTTGCCCAATTCCCCTTTGCCCAATTCCCGTTTCTGCCCAATTCCCCTTTACCCAATTCCCTTTTGCCCAATTCCCCTTTTTGCCCAATTCCCGTTTCTGCCCAATTCCCGTTTCTGCCCAATTCCCCTTTGCCCAATTCCCTTTTGCCCAGTTCTCCTTTGCCCCATTCCCGTTTCTGCCCAATTCCCCTTTGCCCCATTCCCCTTTTTTGCCCAATTCCCCTTCGCCCAATTCCCCTTTTTGCCCAATTCCCCTTTGCCCAATTCCCGTTTCTGCCCAATTCCCGTTTTTGCCCAATTCCCCTTTTTGCCCAATTCCCCTTTGCCCAATTCCCCTTTTTGCCCAATTCCCCTTTCTGTCCAATTCCTGGTTTTGCCCAATTCCCGTTTTTGCCCAATTCCCCTTTGCCCAATTCCCCTTTTCTCCTTATTTTTCCCGCTTTCCCCAATTTCCATTTTCCCTATTCCCGCTTTTCCTGTTTTCCCCAATTCCTGTTTTTTACCAATTCCTGTTTTCCCCAATTCCAATTTTTCCCCATCCCCGCTTTTCCCCCAGGAACGGCAATTCCGCTTTTTGCCCAATTCCCCTTTGCCCAATTCCCGTTTGTTTCTCCTTCTTTTTCCTGCTTTTCCCAATTCCTTTTTCCCCAAATCCCATTTTTTCCCAAACTCCCATTTTTACCAATTCCTTTTTCCCCAGATCCCATTTTTTCCCAAATGCCCATTTTTTACCAATTCCTGCTTTTCCCCAATTCCCATTTTTTCCCAAATTCCCACTTTATACCAATTACTGTTTTCCCAATCCCCATTTTGTACCAAATTCCCATTTTTTACCAATTCCTGCTTTTCCCCAATTCCCATTTTTTACCAATTCCCATTTTTCCCAATTCCCATTTTTTCCCAAATTCCCACTTTTTAGCAATTCCTGTTTTCCCAATTCCAATTTTTTACCAATTCCTTTTTCCCCAAATCCCATTTTTTCCCAAATTCCTGTTTTTTACCAATTCCTTTTTTCCCCAATTCCCATTTTTTCCCAAATTCCCACTTTTTACCAATTCCTTTTTTCCCAAATTCCCATTTTTTCCCAAATTCCCACTTTATACCAATTCCTGTTTTCCCAATCCCCATTTTTTACCAAATTCCCATTTTTTACCAATTCTTGCTTTTCCCCAATTCCCATTTTTCCCAATTCCCATTTTTTCCCAAAATTCCCATTTTTTACCAATTCCTTTTTTCCCAAATTCCCATTTCTTCTCAAATTCCCACTTTTTACCAATTCCTGTTTTCCCAATCCCCATTTTGTACCAAATTCCCAGTTTTTTACCAATTCCTGCTTTTCCCCAATTCCCATTTTTTTACCAATTCCCATTTTTTCCCAAATTCCCATTTTTTCCCAAATTCCCACTTTTTACCAATTCCTGTTTTCCCAATTCCAATTTTTTACCAATTCCTGTTTTCCCAAATTCCCATTTTTTCCCAAATTCCCATTTTTTCCCAATTCCTTTTTTCCCAAATTCCCATTTTTTACCAATTCCCATTTTTTCCCAAATTCCAATTTTCTACCAATTCCTGCTTTTCCCAATTCCTGTTTTCCCAAATTCCCATTTTTTACCAATTCCTGTTTTTTACCAATTGTTTTGCCCAATTCCCATTTTTTTCCCCAATTCCCATTTTTCCCCAATTCCTGCTTTCCCCAATTCCCATTTTTTACCAATTGTTTTCCCCAATTCCCATTTTTTCCCAAATTCCCATTTTTCCCAATTCCTGCTTTTCCTGTTTTCCCCAATTCCAAATTTTCCCGTTATTCCCAAGTCTCGTTTTTCCCTTTCCCCGTTGTTCCCGCTGTTTTCTTGGTTTTCCCAATTCCTTTTTTCCCCATTTTCCCCAGTTCCTGCTTTTCCCATTAATTCCCTTTTTTCCCCATTTGTCCTAATTCCCAATTTTCCCGTTGTTCCTGTTTTTCCCAATTCCTGGTTTTCCCATTTTTCCCATTTTCCCCAGTTCCTGCTTTTCCCATTAATTCCCTTTTTTTCCCATTTGTCCTAATTCCCAATTTTCCTGTTGTTCCTGTTTTCCCGTTTTTCCCAGTTCCCGATGTTCCCATTCCATTTGTTCCCATTTTCCCCAATTCCCGCTTTCCCCAATTCTCGTTTTTCCCATTTTCCCTCTTTTCCCAATTCCTGGTTTTCCCATTTTTCTGGCTTTTCCCAGTTCCCGGTTTTCACAATATTTCCCATTTTTTCCCATTTTCCCCAATTCCCGTTTTTCCCGTTTTCGCCATTTTCCCCATTTCCTCTTTTTCCCTTTTTCCCTTTTCCCCCAATTCCTGCTTTTCCCATTTTTCCCCATTTTCCCCAGTTCCCGATGTTCCCATTCCGTTTGTTCCCATTTTCCCCAATTCCCGTTTTTCCCATTTTCCCCATTTCCCGGTTTTCCTGCTTTTCCCATTTTTCCCATTTTCCCCAGTTCCGTTTGTTCCCATTTTTCCCAATTCCCGTTTTTCCTGTTTTTACCATTTTCCCCATTTCCCGTTTTTCCTTCTTTTCCCATTTTTCCCATTTTCCCCAGTTCCCGATGTTCCCGTTCCGTTTGTTCCCATTTTCTCAAATTCCCGTTTTTCCCGTTTTTCCCATTTTCCCCATTTCCCGGTTTTCCTGCTTTTCCCATTTTTCCCATTTTCCCCAGTTCCGTTTGTTCCCATTTTTCCCAATTCCCGTTTTTCCCGTTTTCGCCATTTTCCCCATTTCCTCTTTTTCCCTTTTTCCCTTTTCCCCCAATTCCTGCTTTTCCCATTTTTCCCCATTTTCCCCAGTTCCCGATGTTCCCATTCCGTTTGTTCCCATTTTCCCCAATTCCCGCTTTCCCCAATTCTCGTTTTTCCCATTGTTCCCGCTTTTCCCAATTCCTGGTTTCCCCATTAATTCCCGCTTTCCCCAATTCTCGTTTTTCCCATTTTCCCGCTTTTCTCAATTCCTGGTTTTCCCATTTTTCCCACTTTTCCCAATTCCTGGTTTTCACAATATTTCCCATTTTTTCCCATTTTCCCCAATTCCCGTTTTTCCCGTTTTCGCCATTTTCCCCGTTTCCCGTTTTTTCCTTTTCCCCCAATTCCTGCTTTTCCCATTGTTCCCGCTTTTCCCAATTCCTGCTTTTCCCATAATTTCCCATTTTTTCCCATTTTCTCCAATTCCTGCTTTTTGCATTTTTCCCATTTTCCCAATTCCTGCTTTTCCCATTAATTCCCATTTTATTCCCATTTTCCCCAATTCCTGCTTTTCCCATTGTTCCCGCTTTTCCACTTCCTGCTTTTCCCACAATTTCCCATTTTTTCCCATTTTCTCCAATTCCTGCTTTTTGCATTTTTCCCATTTTTTCCCAATTCCTGGTTTTCCCATTTTTCCCATTTTTCCCAGTTCCCAGTTTTCCCATTAATTCCCATCTTTTCCCATTTTCTCCAATTCCCGCTTTTCCCATGATTCCCCATTTTTCCCGCTTTTCCCAATTCCTGGTTTCCCCATTTTCCCCAATTCTGCTTTTCCCGTTTTTCCCAGTTCCCGATGTTCCCTTTCCATTTGTTCCCATTTTCCCCAATTCCCGCTTTCCCCAATTCTCGTTTTTCCCATTTTCCCACTTTTCCCAATTCCTGGTTTTCCCATTTTTTCCGCTTTTCCCAGTTCCTGGTTTTCACAATATTTCCCATTTTTTCCCATTTTTCCCAATTCCCGTTTTTCCCATTTTCCCCATTTTCCGCATTTCCTGTTTTTCCCTTTTCCCCCAATTCCTGCTTTTCCCATTTTTCCCATTTTCCCCAGTTCCCGATGTTCCCATTTTCCCAAATCCCCGTTTCTCCCATTTTCCCCCTTCCCTCAATTCCCGCTTTTCCCGCTTTTCCCAAATCCCGTTTTCCTCATTCCTGCTTGTATTTCCCAATTCCCACTTTTTGTCCCGCTTTTCCCCAATTCCCATTAATTAATTTCCATTTGCCGCTCCCGTTAATTAATTCCCGTTGCTCGCCGGCCCCCGTTGACGAATTAATTTCCCTGTTAATTAATTCCCGTTGCTCGCTGCCCCCGTTAATTAATTAAATCATTGTTACCGTTAGCCAATTAGCTCACTAATGACTCCCTGTAGTTCATTAGGCAGTTAATTAGGGGATTGATTAATTAATGAATTGATTGCGGTTCCGCGCAGGCGTCGCTGCTGCAGAGCAAACTGAACCAGATCCTGCAGATCAACGTCCGGTGAGAGGGAACGGGGGCGGCGGCCGGGGGGGGGAAATTCCGGGAATTTCGGGGAAAATTCGGGAATTTCGGGAAAATTCGGGAAATTTGGGAGTGGGGGGGGTGATGGAATGAGGGAATTCGGGAAATTTGGGAAAATGTGGGAAATTTGGGAATGGGGGGGTGATGGAATGAGGGAATTTGGGAAAATTCGGGAATTTCGGGAAAATGTGGGAAATTTGGGAGTGGGGGGGGGTGATGGAATTCGGGAATTCGGGAAATTTGGGAATTTCGGGAAAATGTGGGAAATTTGGGAGTGAGGAGGGGGTGATGGAATGAGGGAATTCGGGAAAATTCGGGAAATTCGGGAAAATGTGGGAAATTTGGGAATGGGGGGGTGATGGAATGAGGGAATTCCGGAAATTTGGGGATTCGGGAAATTTGGGAAATTTGGGGATTCGGGAAATTTGGAGGTTTGGGGATTCTGGGAATTTATGAAATTTGGGGAATTTGGGATTGTGGGAATGAGGGGATTCTGGGATTTTTTTGGGAATTTAGGAATGAGGGAATTCTGGGATTATTTTGGGAATGCGGGAATGAGGGAATTCTGGGGAATTCAGGAATGAGGGAATTTGGGGGATTTGGGAATGAGGGAATTCTGGGAATTTGGGAAATTTGGGAATTTAGGAATGTGGGAGTGAGGAATTTGGGGATGTAGGAATGCGGGAATGAGGGAATTCTGGGAATTTTGGGAATTGGGGAATTTGAGGGGATTTGGGAATGAGGGAATTCTGAGATTTTGGGAAATTTGGGAATGAAGCAATTCTGGAAATTTTGGGAATTTAGGAATGTGGGAGTGAGGAATTTGGGAATGAGGGAATGATGGAATTCTGGGAATTTAGGAATTGGGGAATTTAGGGGAATTTGGGGGATTTGGGAATGAGGGAATTCTGGGAATTTGGGAAATTTGGGAATTTGGGAATTCTGGGAATTTAGGAATTGGGGAATTTAGGGGATTTTGGGGAATTCAGGAATTCAGGATTTGGGAATTTGGGAATTCTGGGAATTTAGGAATTGGGGAATTTAGGGGAATTTGGGGGATTTGGGAATGAGGGAATTCTGGGAATTTGGGAAATTTGGGAATGTGGGAATGAGGGAATTCTGGGAATTTTGGGAATTGGGGAATTCGGGACTTCAGGATTTGGGAACGAGGGAATTCTGGGAATTTGGGAAATTTGGGAATTTAGGAATGTGGGAGTGAGGAATTTGGGAATGAGGGAATGATGGAATTCTGGGAATTTAGGAATTGGGGAATTTAGGGGATTTTGGGGAATTTGGGAAATTTGGGAATTTGGGAATTATGGGAATTTAGGAGTTGGGGAATTTAGGGGAATTTGGGGGATTTGGGAATGAGGGAATTCTGGGAATTTTGGGAATTTTGGGAATGTGGGAGTGGGGAATTTGGGGAGTTTGGGAATGTGGGAACGAGGGAATTTGGGGGGATTTAGGAATTTGGGAGTTTGGGAATGAGGGAAATTGGGATTTCAGGAATTTAGGAATGAGGAATTTAAGAATGAGGGAATTTGGGAATGAGGAAATTCAGGAATTTGGGATCAATAATGTGGGAATGAGGCAATTTGGGAATTGGGAAATTGGGGGAATTTGGGGGAATTTAGGAATTTGGGATTTCGGGACGGAGGGAATTCGGGATTTCGGGATTTGGGAATGAGGAAATTCGGAAAATTGGGATCGATAGTGTGGGAATGGGGGAATTTGGGGATTCGGGATCGGGAATTTGGGAGTTTGGGATTTCGGGTTGGGAACGAGGGGATTTGGGATTTGGGAATGAGGGAATGGGTGAATTAGGGAACGCAGAAATTTGGGAATATGGGAACAGCTGGAATCCGGGATTGGGAATTCGGGGGAGATTTGGGAATTCGGGGAAATCTGAGAATTCGGGGAAATTTGGGAATTCGGGAATTCAGGGATTCGGGATCACAAATGGGGGAATTCAGGGATCCGGGGTCAGGGATTTGGGAATTCGGGAATTCGGCATTTCAGGAACGTGAGAATGCGGGAAGCGGGAATTTGGGAATGGGGGGATTCGGGATTGGGGAATTTGGGAGTTTGGAAATTTGGGGATTTGGGAATGTGGGAATGTGGGAATTTGGGAATGAGGAAGATCAGAAAATTGGGATCAGCAATGTGGGGATTGGGGAATTTGGGGATTGGGGAATTTGGGGATTGGGGAATTTGGGAATGAGGGAATTCTGGGGATTTGGGAATGAGGGAATTCTGGGGACTTGGGAAATTTGGGAATGAGGGAAATTGGAAATTCAGGATTAAGAATGTGGGAATTCGATAACTGGGAGCGAGGGAATTTGGGAATGAGGAAATTCAGGAAGTTGGGATCAGCAATGTGGGGATTGGGGAATTTGGGAATGGGGGGATTCGGGATTGGGGAATTTGGGAATGTGGAAACTTGGGATGGGAATGAGGGAATTTAGGAATGTGGGAGTGAGGGAATTCGGGAATGTGGGAATGAGGGAATTCGGGGATTCAGGATCGGGGATTTGGGAATTCAGGAATGAGGGAGTGACGGAATGAGGGAATTCAGAAATTGGGGATCGATAATGTGGGAATGGGGGAATTTGGGAATTGGGGAATTTGGGAATGAGGGAATGTGGGAATGAGGGAATTGGAGAATTTGGGAATGAGGGAACTCTGGGAGTTTGAGAATGAGGGAATTCTGGGGATTTGGGAAATTTGGGAATGAGGGAACTCTGGGGATTTGGGAAATTTGGGAATGAGGGAAATTGGAAATTCAGGATTAAGAATGTGGGAATTCGATAACTGGGAGCGAGGGAATTTGGGAATGAGGAAATTCGGAAAGTTGGGATCAGCAATGTGGGGATTGGGGAATTTGGGAATGAGGGGATTCGGGATTGGGGAATTTGGGAATGTGGAAACTTGGGATGGGAAATTTGGGAATGTGGGAATGAGGGAATTTGGGAATGTGGGAGTGAGGGAATTCGGGAATGTGGGAATGAGGGAATTCGGGGATTCAGGATCGGGGATTTGGGAATTCAGGAATGAGGGAGTGACGGAATGAGGGAATGGGGGAATTCAGAAATTGGGGATCGATAATGTGGGAATGGGGGAATTTGGGAATTGGGGAATTTGGGAATGAGGGAATGTGGGAATGAGGGAATGAGGGAATTTGGGAATGAGGGAACTCTGGGAGTTTGAGAATGAGGGAATTCTGGGGATTTGGGAAATTTGGGAATGAGGGAACTCTGGGGATTTGGGAAATTTGGGAATGAGGGAAATTGGAAATTCAGGATTAAGAATGTGGGAATTCGATAACTGGGAGCGAGGGAATTTGGGAATGAGGAAATTCAGGAAGTTGGGATCAGCAATGTGGGGATTGGGGAATTTGGGAATGGGGGGATTCGGGATTGGGGAATTTGGGAATGTGGAAACTTGGGATGGGAAATTTGGGAATGTGGGAATGAGGGAATTTGGGAATGTGGGAGTGAGGGAATTCGGGAATGTGGGAATGAGGGAATTCGGGGATTCAGGATCGGGGATTTGGGAATTCAGGAATGAGGGAGTGACGGAATGAGGGAATGGGGGAATTCAGAAATTTGGGATCGTAATGTGGGAATGGGGGAATTCAGGAATGTGGGAATGAGGGAATTGGAGAATTTGGGAATGAGGGAACTCTGGGAGTTTGAGAATGAGGGAATTCTGGGGATTTGGGAAATTTGGGAATGAGGGAACTCTGGGGATTTGGGAAATTTGGGAATGAGGGAATTCTGGGGACTTGGGAAATTTGGGAATGAGGGAAATTGGAAATTCAGGATTAAGAATGTGGGAATTCGATAACTGGGAGCGAGGGAATTTGGGAATGAGGAAATTCGGAAAGTTGGGATCAGCAATGTGGGGATTGGGGAATTTGGGAATGGGGGGATTCGGGATTGGGGAATTTGGGAATGTGGAAACTTGGGATGGGAATGAGGGAATTTAGGAATGTGGGAGTGAGGGAATTCGGGAATGTGGGAATGAGGGAATTCGGGGATTCAGGATCGGGGATTTGGGAATTCAGGAATGAGGGAGTGACGGAATGAGGGAATGGGGGAATTCAGAAATTGGGGATCGATAATGTGGGAATGGGGGAATTTGGGAATTGGGGAATTTGGGAATGAGGGAATGTGGGAATGAGGGAATGAGGGAATTTGGGAATGAGGGAACTCTGGGAGTTTGAGAATGAGGGA
Source organism: Ammospiza caudacuta (assembly GCF_027887145.1). NCBI lineage: Eukaryota > Metazoa > Chordata > Aves > Passeriformes > Passerellidae > Ammospiza > Ammospiza caudacuta. Next base: position 117,035,511 of record NC_080595.1, on the reverse strand, counting down.
ATTCTGGGGATTTGGGAAATTTGGGAATGAGGGAACTCTGGGGATTTGGGAAATTTGGGAATGAGGGAAATTGGAAATTCAGGATTAAGAATGTGGGAATTCGATAATTGGGAGCGAGGGAATCTGGGAATGAGGAAATTCGGAAAGTTGGGATCAGCAATGTGGGGATTGGGAAATTTGGGAATGGGGGAATTTGGGGATTTGGGAAATTTGGGAATGTGGGAGTGAGGAAATTCAGAAAACTGGGATCGGTTTTGTGGGAATGACGCAATTTGGGAATCGGGGGATTTGGAAATTCAGGAATTCGGGGGTTTGGGAGTTCAGGGTTAGGAATGAGGGAATTTGGGAGAATTTGGGAATTTGGGAGAATTTGGGAATTTGGGGGAATTTGGGATCGGGGATTTGGGATCTCGAATGTGGGAATTTGGGAATGAGGGAATGTGGGAATTTGGGGTCAGGAATTGGGAATTTAGGGATTTAGGATCAGAAAATGGGGAATTCAGGAATGTGGGATCGGGAATTTGGGAATGAGGGAATGTGGGAATTCGGGATTGGGGATTTGGGATTTAGGGTCGGAATTTGGAATCTGGGATGGGGGAATTTGGGGGAATTTGGGGGAATTAGGGAATGTGGAAATTCAGGAATTCGGGAATTTGGGGTTTGAGATCAGGAATGGTGGAAGGGGGGGAATTCAGGGTTGGGAATGAACGAGGGAATTTGGGGAAATTCGGAATGTGGGAATTGAGGAATTGGGAACTGAGGATCGGGAATTCGGGGGAAATTTGGGAATTGGGGGGAAATTTCAGAACGGGGGAATTTGGGAACGCGGGACCGGGGGTTTTGGTGGGTTTGGGAATTTCGGGAATTCGAGTGAATTTTGGGATTTGGGGAGTGGGAGCGAGAACGGCAGAATGAGGGAATTCGGGATCGGGGATTTCGGAATTTGGGAATGTGGGGATCATCAGAGATTTGGGAATTTAGGAGGGATTTGGGAATGGTGGCGGGATTTGGGATCCGGGCCGAGGATTCGGGAATTGCGGTGGGAATTCGGGGCGGGGGGGTTCGGGAATTTGGGAATGGGGACGGGGATTTGGGAATGGGGACGGGAATTTGGGCTCAGGGACGGGGGTTTGGGAATGGGGACGGGAATGGGGACGGGAATTTGGGAATGGGGACGGGGGTTTGGGAATGGGGACAGGAAATTTGGGAATGGGGACGGGAATTTGGGCTCGGGGACGGGGGTTTGGGAATGGGGACAGGAAATTTGGGAATGGGGACGGGAATTTGGGAATGGGGACAGGAATTTGGGAATGGGGATGGGGATTTGGGAATGGGGACGGGAATTTGGGAATGGGGATGGGAATTTGGGAATGGGGACGGGGGTTTGGGAATGGGGACGGGAATTTGGGAATGGGGACGGGAATTTGGGAATGGGGACGGGAATTTGGGCTCGGGGACGGGGGTTTGGGAATGGGGACGGGGATTTGGGAATGGGGACGGGAATTTGGGAATGGGGATGGGGATTTGGGAATGGGGATGGGAATTTGGGAATGGGGACGGGAATTTGGGAATGGGGACGGGAATTTGGGAATGGGGACGGGAATTTGGGAATGGGGACGAGGGTTTGGGAATGGGGACGGGGATTTGGGAATGGGGACGGGAATGGGGACGGGAATTTGGGAATGGGGACGGGGATTTGGGAATGGGGACGGGGGTTTGGGAATGGGGACGGGGATTTGGGATCACGGATGATTTGGGAATTTGGGATCGGGGACGGGAATTCGGGGGAAATTTGGGAATTGGGGGGAAATTTCAGAACGAGGGAATTTGGGAACACGGGATCGGGGATTTGGTGGCTTTGGGAATTTGGGAATTCGAGTGAATTTTGGAATTTGGGAATTTGGGAATTTGGGAATGGGGACGGGGGTTTGGGGATGGTTGATGGAATTTGGGAATGGGAACAGGAATTTGGGATCACGGATTATTTGGGAATTTGGGCTCGGGGATGTGGGAATTTGGGATCAGGAATTCGGGGACAGAAGCGTGGCAATGGGGATCGGGGGTTTGGGATTGGGAATTTGGGGGATTCGGGATTGGGAGCGGTGAATTATTTGGGAATTGGGGCAGGAATTTGGGAACGAGACGGGATTTGGGAATTCGGGATTTCGGGATTTGGGGATGGGAATTCGGGATCGGGGACAGGAATTTGGGGACGGGGATGTGGGAATGGGGATTGGGGGTCGGGGACAGGAATTTGGGATCGGGGATTTGGGGTTTGGGAATGGCAGCGGGAGTTTGGGGTTGGCAATGGGAATTTGGGGTCGGGGTCGGGAATGTGCGATTGGGGGTTCGGGAACGTGGGATCGAGGATGCAGAGATGGGATCTGGGGATTTGGGAATTATTTGGGAATTGGTAACGGGGAATTTGGGAATTCCTGCCGTTCCTGCCTGAAGCCTTCTTCTCGTTCCCTTCTTTTCTTCCCACCCCAAATCCCATTTTCCTTCTCAACATCCCACCCCAAATTCCCACTTTTCCCACCCGGAATTCCCACTTTCCCTGTCCCAAATTCCCACTTTTCCCACCCAAATTCCCCTTTTTCCCCCACCCCAAATCCCCGATTTCCCACCCCAAATTCCCGTTTTTCCCGTTTTTCCCGGATTTTCCCCCAGGCCGCCCCCGAGTCCGTCCGGCGCCGTCTCGGCCGTGCTGGGCCCGGCCCAATCCCAAAATTCCCAAAATTCCCAAAATTCCCAAAATTCCCAACAATCCCAGCCGCACTCCATCCCGGTGTACGAGATGAAATTCCCGGATCTCTGCGTCTACTGAACCTTCCGGAAGCGCCGCCGTTCCCAAAAATTCCCCCAAAGTACCCCCAAAATTCCCCCAAAATTCCCACAAAAATTCCCCCAAAATTCCCACAAAAATTCCCACAAAATTCCCCCAAAATTCCCACCAAATTCCCCCAAAAATTCCCACAAAATTCCCACAAAATTCCCACAAAAATTCCCACAAAATTCCCCCAAAATTCCCACAAGCATTCCCCCAAAATTCCCCCAAAATTCCCACAAAATTCCCACAAAATTCCCACAAGAATTCCCACAAAATTCCCACAAAAATTCCCACAAAATTCCCACAAAAATTCCCACAAAATTCCCCCAAAATTCCCACAAAAATTCCCCCAAAATTCCCACAAAAATTCCCACAAAATTCCCCCAAAATTCCCACAAAATTCCCACAAAATTCCCCCAAAATTCCCACAAAATTACCCCAAAATTCCCACAAAATTCCCCCAAAATTCCCCCAAAATTCCCACAAAATTCCCCCAAAAATCCCCCAAAAATTCCCACAAAATTCCCACAAAAATTCCCACAAAATTCCCACAAAATTCCCCCAAAATTCCCACAAAAATTCCCACAAAATTCCCCCAAAATTCCCCCAAAATTCCCACAAAAATTCCCACAAAATTCCCCCAAAAATTCCCACAAACATTCCCACAAAATTCCCACAACATTCCCACAAAATTCCCACAAAAATTCCCACAAAATTCCCCCAAAATTCCCCCAAAATTCCCACAAAATTCCCACAAAAATTCCCACAAAATTCCCCCAAAATTCCCCCAAAATTCCCCCAAAATTCCCCCAAAATTCCCACAAAATTCCCACAAAATTCCCCCAAAATTCCCACAAAATTCCCACAAAAATTCCCACAAAATTCCCACAAAAATTCCCACAAAATTCCCACAAAAATTCCCACAAAATTCCCACAAAATTCCCACAAAAATTCCCCCAAAATTCCCACAAAAATTCCCACAAAATTCCCCCAAAATTCCCACAAAATTCCCACAAAATTCCCCCAAAATTCCCACAAAATTACCCCAAAATTCCCACAAAATTCCCCCAAAATTCCCCCAAAATTACCACAAAATTCCCCCAAAAATCCCCCAAAAATTCCCACAAAATTCCCACAAAAATTCCCACAAAATTCCCACAAAATTCCCCCAAAATTCCCACAAAAATTCCCACAAAAATTCCCCCAAAATTCCCCCAAAATTCCCACAAAAATTCCCACAAAATTCCCCCAAAAATTCCCACAAACATTCCCACAAAATTCCCACAACATTCCCACAAAATTCCCACAAAAATTCCCACAAAATTCCCCCAAAATTCCCCCAAAATTCCCACAAAATTCCCACAAAAATTCCCACAAAATTCCCCCAAAATTCCCACAAAATTCCCCCAAAATTCCCCCAAAATTCCCACAAAATTCCCACAAAATTCCCACAAAATTCCCCCAAAATTCCCACAAAATTCCCACAAAAATTCCCACAAAATTCCCACCAAAATTCCCCCAAAATTCCCCCAAAATTCCCACAAAAATTCCCACAAAATTCCCCCAAAAATTCCCCAAAAATTCCCACAAAATTCCCACAACATTCCCACAAAATTCCCACAAAAATTCCCCCAAAATTCCCACAAAATTCCCACAAAAATTCCCACAAAATTCCCCCAAAATTCCCACAAAATTACCCCAAAATTCCCCCAAAGTTCCCACAAAATTCCCCCAAAATTCCCCCAAAATTCCCACAAAATTCCCACAAAATTCCCCCAAAATTCCCAAAATTTCCTCGGCAGCACCAGCCTGGATCTGGGATCCTTCCCCTTTTTCCTGGGGATTTTTTTTTGGGATCATTCCAGGTTTTTCTGGGATTTTGTGGAACTTTTAGGGGGGAATTTTTCTGGATTTTCCCGGGGTTTTTTGGGATCATTCCAGGTTTTTCTGGGATTTTGTGGATTTCTTTTTTGGGATTGTTCTGGATTTTCCCGGGGTTTTTTTGGGTTTTCTCTTCACAAAAATTCCGGTTCTCTTCACAAAAATTCCGTGTTTTTTCCCAAAAATTCCATATTTTTTTCCCCCTAAAAATTCCGGGTTTTTTTTCCCAAATTCCCAAATATTTTCCCCAAAATTCCGGTTCTCTTCACAAAAATTCCGTGCTTTTTCCCAAAAATTCCGTGTGTTTTCCCAAAAATTCCTTTTTGTTTTCCCCCAAAATTCCGGGTTTTTTCGCAAAAATCCCAAATATTTTCCCCAAAACTCCGGTTCTCTTCACAAAAATTCCGTGCTTTTTCCCAAAAATTCCGTGTTTTTTCCCAAAAATTCCATATTTTTTTTCCCCTAAAAATTTCAGGTTTTTTTCCCCAAAATTCCGTGGTTTTTCCCCAAAAATTCTGGTTTTTTCCAAAAAATTCCAAATATTTTCCTCAAAACTCCGGTCCTCTTCACAAAAATTCCGTGTTTTTTCCCAAAAATTCCATATTTTTTTTCCCCTAAAAATTCCGTGTGTTTTCCCAAAAATCCCAAATATTTTCCCCAAAATTCCGGTTCTCTTCACAAAAATTCCGTGTGTTTTCCCAAAAATCCCAAATATTTTCCCTAAAATTCCGGTTCTCTTCACAAAAATTCCGTGCTTTTTCCCAAAAATTCCGTGTGTTTTCCCAAAAATTCCATTTTTTTTCCCCCTAAAAATTTCAGGGTTTTTTCCCCCTAAAAATTCCAAATATTTTCCCCAAAATTCCAAATATTTTCCCCAAAACTCCGGTTCTCTTCACAAAAATTCCGTGTTTTTTTCCCAAAAATTCCATATTTTTTTCCCCCTAAAAATTCCGGGTTTTTTCCCAAAAATCCCAAATATTTTCCCTAAAATTCCGGTTCTCTTCACAAAAATTCTGTGTTTTTTCCCAAAAAATTCAAATTTTTTTTCCCCTAAAAATTTCAGGTTTTTTCCCCCTAAAAATTTCAGGCTTTTCCCCCAAAATTCCAGTTTTTTTCCCCAAAATCCCAAATATTTTCCTCAAAACTCTGGTTCTCTTCACAAAAATTCTGTGCTTTTTTCCCAAAAATTCCACCTTTTTTTCCCCTAAAAATTTCAGGTTTTTTCCCCCAAAATTCCGTGTTTTTTCCCCAAAATCCCAAATATTTTCCTCAAAACTCCAGTTCTCTTCACAAAAATTCCGTGCTTTTTTCCCAAAAATTCCAAATATTTTTCACCTAAAAATGTCAGGTTTTTCCCCCAAATTTTCCCCAAAATTCTGGTTCTCTTCACAAAAATTCCATGTTTTTTTCCCAAAAATTCCTTCTTTTTTTTTTCCTCAAAATCCCAAATATTTTCCCCAAAATTCCAGTTCTCTTCACAAAAATTCCATGTGTTTTCCCAAAAATTCCATTTTTTTTTTCCCCCAAAATTCCAGGTTTTTTCCCCAAAATCCCAAATATTTTCCCCAAAACTCCGGTTCTCTTCACAAAAATTCTGTGCTTTTTTCCCAAAAATTCCACCTTTTTTTTTTCACAAAAATTCCGTGTTTTTTCGCAAAAATCCCAAATATTTTCCCCAAAACTCCAGTTCTCTTCACAAAAATTCCGTGCTTTTTTTCCCAAAAATTCCTTTTTTTTTTTTCACAAAAATTCCGTGCTTTTTCCCAAAAATTCCAGTTCTCTTCACAAAAATTCCATGTTTTTTCCCAAAAATTCCATATTTTTTTTCCCCAAAATCCCAAATATTTTCCCCAAAACTCCGGTTCTCTTCACAAAAATTCTGTGCTTTTTTCCCAAAAATTCCATAATTTTTTTCCCCTAAAAATTTCAGGTTTTTTCCCCCTAAAAATTTCAGGCTTTTCCCCCAAAATTCCGGGTTTTTTCCCCAAAATTCCAAATATTTTCCCCAAAATTCCGGTTCTCTTCACAAAAATTCCATGTGTTTTCCCAAAAATTCCATTTTTTTTTTCCCCCAAAATTCCGGGTTTTTTCCCCAAAATCCCAAATATTTTCCCCAAAATTCTGGTTCTCTTCACAAAAATTCCGTGCTTTTTTCCCAAAAATTCCAAATATTTTTCACCTAAAAATGTCAGGTTTTTCCCCCAAATTTTCCCCAAAATTCTGGTTCTCTTCACAAAAATTCCATGTTTTTTTCCCAAAAATTCCTTCTTTTTTTTTTCCTCAAAATCCCAAATATTTTCCCCAAAATTCCGGTTCTCTTCACAAAAATTCCATGTGTTTTCCCAAAAATTCCATTTTTTTTTTCCCCCAAAATTCCGGGTTTTTTCCCCAAAATCCCAAATATTTTCCCCAAAATTCCGGTTCTCCTCACAAAAATTCCCTTGTTTTTCCCCAAAATCCCGTATTTCCCCGCAATAAAGGAATGCCGATGTTGGCGCCGTTGTCGGGAATTTTTTGGGGGGAAAATTTGGGAATTTGGCTTTGGGGGGAGGGGGAGGGGCAAAATCCAGAATATTCCCAAAAAAAGAGAAAAAAAATGAAATTGGAATTCCCGGGGGTTTTTTGGGATTTCTTTTTTTGGGGATTTTTGGGGGGATTCTGGGATCGGTTTGGGATTTTTTGGGACAGGTTTGGGATTTTTTGGGAATTTTGGGATTTATTCTGGGATTCGTTCCGGGATTGAACCTGAGATTTCTTGGGGATTTATTTTGGGGGATTTTTGGGGGATTCTGGGATTTTTTGGGATTCCTTTTTTGGGATTCTGGGATTGGTTTGGGATTCTGGGATTTGTTTGGGATTTGTTTTGGGATTTTTGGGGGATTCCGGGATCCATTTTGGGATTTCTTTGGGATTCCTTTGGGAATTGGTTTGGGATTTCTGTGGCGTTTTGGGATTTGTTTTGGGATTGGTTTGGGATTTTTTGGGAATTTTGGGATTTATTCTGGGATTCGTTCGGGGATTGAATCTGGGATTTCTTGGGGATTTATTTTGGGGCATTTTTGGGGGATTCTGGGATTTTTTGGGATTCCTTTTTTGGGATTCTGGGATTGGTTTGGGATTTTGGGATCAGTTTGGGATTCTGGGATTTGTTTGGGATTTGTTTTGGGATTTTTGGGGGTTCCGGGATCCATTTTGGGATTTCTTTGGGATTCTTTGGGAATTGGTTTGGGATTTCTGTGGCGTTTTGGGATCTGTTCTGGGATTCCTTTGGGATTTTTTTGGGATTTCTTTGGGATTTCTGTGGCATTTTGGGATTTGTTTGGGAGTTCTTTGGGATTTGTTTTGGGATTCCTTTGGGATTCTGGGATGGGTTTGGGATTTTGGGATCGGTTTGGGATTCTGGGATTTGTTTGGGATTTGTTTTGGGATTTTTGGGGGTTCCGGGATCCATTTTGGGATTCCTTTGGGATTTTTTTGGGATTTCTGTGGCGTTTTGGGATTTGTTTTGGGATTCCTCTGGGATTTTTTGGGATTCCTTTGGGATTTTTTGGGACAGGTTTGGGATTTTTTGGGAATTTTGGGATTTATTCTGGGATTCGTTCCGGGATTGAACCTGGGATTTCTTGGGGATTTATTTTGGGGCATTTTTGGGGATTCTGGGATTTTTTGGGATTTCTTTGGGATTCTTTGGGAATTGGTTTGGGATTTCTGTGGCATTTTGGGATTTGTTTTGGGATTGGTTTGGGATTTTTTGGGAATTTTGAGATTTATTCTGGGATTCGTTCCGGGATTGAACCTGGGATTTCTTGGGGATTTATTTTGGGGCATTTTTGGGGGATTCTGGGATTTTTTGGGATTCCTCTTTTGGGATTCTGGGATTGGTTTGGGATTTTGGGATCAGTTTGGGATTCTGGGATTTGTTTGGGATTTGTTTTGGGATTTTTGGGGGATTCCAGGATCCATTTTGGGATTTCTTTGGGATTCCTTTGGGATTTTTTTGGGATTTCTGTGGCGTTTTGGGATTTGTTTTGGGATTCCTCTGGGATTTTTTGGGATTCCTTTGGGATTTTTTGGGACTGGTTTGGGATTTTTTGGGAATTTTGGGATTTATTCTGGGATTCGTTCCGGGATTGAACCTGAGATTTCTTGGGGATTTATTTTGGGGGATTTTTTGGGGGGATTCTGGGATTTTTTGGGATTCCTTTTTTGGGATTTTTTGGGATCAGTTTGGGATTTTGGGATTTGTTTTGGGATTTGTTTTGGGATTCCGGGATCCATTTGGGGATTTCTTTGGGATTCCTTTGGGATTTTTTTGGGATTTCTGTGGCATTTTGGGATTTGTTTTGGGATTGGTTTGGGATTTTTTGGGAATTTTGGGATTTATTCTGGGATTCGTTCCGGGATTGAATCTGGGATTTCTTGGGGATTTATTTTGGGGGATTTTTTGGGGGGATTCTGGGATTTTTTGGGATTCCTTTTTTGGGATTCTGGGATTGGTTTGGGATTTTGGGATCAGTTTGGGATTCTGGGATTTGTTTGGGATTTTGGGATTTGTTTGGGATTTGTTTTGGGATTTTTTTGGGATTCCGGGATCCATTTTGGGATTTCTTTGGGATTTCTTTGGGATTTCTGTGGCGTTTTGGGATTTGTTTCGGGATTGGTTTGGGATTTTTTGGGATTGGTTTGGGATGGGTTTGGGATTCCGGGATCCATTTGGGATTCCGGGATCTGTTCCGGGATTCCTTTGGGATTTTTTTGGGATTTCTTTGGGATTTCTGTGGCATTTTGGGATTTGTTTGGGAGTTCTTTGGGATTTGTTTTGGGATTCCTTTGGGATTCTGGGATTGGTTTGGGATTTTGGGATCGGTTTGGGATTCTGGGATTGGTTTGGGATTTGTTTTGGGATTTTTGGGGGATTCCAGGATCCATTTTGGGATTTCTTTGGGATTCTTTGGGATTGGTTTGGGATTTCTGTGGCGTTTTGGGATTTGTTTTGGGATTCCTCTGGGATTTTTTGGGATTCCTTTGGGATTTTTTGGGACAGGTTTGGGATTTTTTGGGAATTTTGGGATTTATTCTGGGATTCGTTCCGGGATTGAACCTGGGATTTCTTGGGGATTTATTTTGGGGCATTTTTGGGGGATTCTGGGATTTTTTGGGATTCCTCTTTTGGGATTCTGGGATTGGTTTGGGATTTTGGGATCAGTTTGGGATTCTGGGATTTGTTTGGGATTTGTTTTGGGATTTTTGGGGGTTCCGGGATCCATTTTGGGATTCCTTTGGGATTCTTTGGGATTTTTTTGGGATTTCTGTGGCATTTTGGGATTTGTTTTGGGATTCCTTTGGGATTTTTTGGGATTCCTTTGGGATTTTTTGGGAATTTTGGGATTTATTCTGGGATTCCTTCTGGGATTGAACCTGGGATTTCTTGGGGATTTATTTTGGGGCATTTTTGGGGGATTCTGGGATTTTTTGGGATTCCTTTTTTGGGATTCTGGGATTGGTTTGGGATTCTGGGATTTGTTTGGGATTTGTTTTGGGATTTTTGGGGGATTCCGGGATCCATTTTGGGATTTCTTTGGGATTCTTTGGGAATTGGTTTGGGATTTCTGTGGCGTTTTGGGATTTGTTTTGGGATTCCTCTGGGATTTTTTGGGATTGGTTTGGGATGGGTTTGGGATTCCGGGATCCATTTGGGATTCCGGGATCTGTTCCGGGATTCCTTTGGGATTTTTTTGGGATTTCTTTGGGATTTCTGTGGCATTTTGGGATTTGTTTGGGAGTTCTTTGGGATTTGTTTTGGGATTCCTTTGGGATTCTGGGATTGGTTTGGGATTTTGGGATCAGTTTGGGATTCTGGGATTTGTTTGGGATTTGTTTTGGGATTTTTGGGGGTTCCGGGATCCATTTTGGGATTTCTTTGGGATTGGTTTGGGATTTCTGTGGCGTTTTGGGATTTGTTTTGGGATTCTGGGATTTTTTGGGATTCCTTTGGGATTTGTTTTGGGATTGGTTTGGGATTTTTTGGGAATTTTGGGATTTATTCTGGGATTCGTTCCGGGATTGAACCTGGGATTTCTTGGGGATTTATTTTGGGGCATTTTTGGGGATTCTGGGATTTTTTGGGATTTCTTTGGGATTCTTTGGGAATTGGTTTGGGATTTCTGTGGCATTTTGGGATTTGTTTTGGGATTGGTGTGGGATTTTTTGGGAATTTTGGGATTTATTCTGGGATTCGTTCCGGGATTGAACCTGGGATTTCTTGGGGATTTATTTTGGGGCATTTTTGGGGGATTCTGGGATTTTTTGGGATTCCTCTTTTGGGATTCTGGGATTGGTTTGGGATTTTGGGATCAGTTTGGGATTCTGGGATTTGTTTGGGATTTGTTTTGGGATTTTTTTGGGATTCCGGGATCCATTTTGGGATTTCTTTGGGATTTCTTTGGGATTGGTTTGGGATTTCTGTGGCGTTTTGGGATTTGTTTTGGGATTCCTTTGGGATTTTTTGGGATTGGTTTGGGATGGGTTTGGGATTCCGGGATCCATTTGGGATTCCGGGATCTGTTCCGGGATTCCTTTGGGATTTTTTTGGGATTTCTTTGGGATTTCTGTGGCATTTTGGGATTTGTTTGGGAGTTCTTTGGGATTTGTTTTGGGATTGGTTTGGGATTCTGGGATTGGTTTGGGATTTTGGGATCAGTTTGGGATTCTGGGATTTGTTTGGGATTTGTTTTGGGATTTTTGGGGGATTCCGGGATCCATTTTGGGATTTCTTTGGGATTCTTTGGGGTTGGTTTGGGATTTCTGTGGCGTTTTGGGATTTGTTTTGGGATTCCTCTGGGATTTTTTGGGATTCCTTTGGGATTTTTTGGGACAGGTTTGGGATTTTTTGGGAATTTTGGGATTTATTCTGGGATTCGTTCGGGGATTGAATCTGGGATTTCTTGGGGATTTATTTTGGGGCATTTTTGGGGGATTCTGGGATTTTTTGGGATTCCTTTTTTGGGATTCTGGGATTGGTTTGGGATTCTGGGATGGGTTTGGGATTCTGGGATTTGTTTGGGATTTGTTTTGGGATTTTTGGGGGATTCCAGGATCCATTTTGGGATTTCTTTGGGATTTCTTTGGGATTGGTTTGGGATTTCTGTGGCGTTTTGGGATTTGTTTTGGGATTCCTCTGGGATTTTTTGGGATTGGTTTGGGATGGGTTTGGGATTCCGGGATCCATTTGGGATTCCGGGATCTGTTCCGGGATTCCTTTGGGATTTTTTTGGGATTTCTTTGGGATTTCTGTGGCATTTTGGGATTTGTTTGGGAGTTCTTTGGGATTTGTTTTGGGATTCCTTTGGGATTCTGGGATTGGTTTGGGATTTTGGGATCAGTTTGGGATTCTGGGATTTGTTTGGGATTTGTTTTGGGATTTTTGGGGGTTCCGGGATCCATTTTGGGATTCCTTTGGGATTTTTTTGGGATTTCTGTGGCGTTTTGGGATTTGTTTTGGGATTCCTCTGGGATTTTTTGGGATTCCTTTGGGATTTTTTGGGACTGGTTTGGGATTTTTTGGGAATTTTGGGATTTATTCTGGGATTCGTTCCGGGATTGAATCTGGGATTTCTTGGGGATTTATTTTGGGGCATTTTTGGGGATTCTGGGATTTTTTGGGATTCCTCTTTTGGGATTCTGGGATTGGTTTGGGATTTTGGGATCAGTTTGGGATTCTGGGATTTGTTTGGGATTTGTTTTGGGATTTTTGGGGGATTCCAGGATCCATTTTGGGATTTCTTTGGGATTCCTTTGGGATTTTTTTGGGATTTCTGTGGCGTTTTGGGATTTGTTTTGGGATTCCTCTGGGATTTTTTGGGATTCCTTTGGGATTTTTTGGGACTGGTTTGGGATTTTTTGGGAATTTTGGGATTTATTCTGGGATTCGTTCCGGGATTGAATCTGGGATTTCTTGGGGATTTATTTTGGGGGATTTTTGGGGGATTCTGGGATTTTTTGGGATTCCTTTTTTGGGATTTTTTGGGATTGTTTTGGGATCGGTTTGGGATTCCGGGATCCGTTTGGGATTTTGGGATTCGTTCTGGGATTCCTTTGGGGTTTCTTTGGGGGTTGGTTTGGGATTTCTGTGGCATTTTGGGATCGGTTCGGGATTCTGGGATTTGTTTTGGGATTCCTTTGGGATCGGTTCAGGATTCTGGGGTTCATTCCAGGATCCCTCTGGGATCGGTTCCAGGATTTCAGGATTCGTTCTGGGGTTCTGGGATCCGTTTGGGATTAATTTGGGATTTGTTTGGGATTCCTTTGGGATTCTGGGGCTGGTTTGGGATTGGTTTGGGATCGATTCTGAGCTGGGTTTGGGATCCGTTTGGGGTTCTGGGATTGGGTCTGGGATCCGTTCTGGGATTTCTTTGGGATCCATTTTGGGAATTCTTTGTCATTTCCTCGGGATTTGTTTTGGGGGGTTGAATCTGGGATTCGTTTGGGATTTATTCTGGGATTGGTTTGGGGGCTCTGGGATTTGCTTGAGGTTGATTTGGGTTCGTTTGTGGATTCTGGGATGCATTTGGGATTTCTTTGGGATTTATTCTGGGATTGGTTCAGGATTCTGGGATCCATTCCAGGATTCCTCTGGGATTCCTCTGGGATTCCTTTGGGATTCCTTTGGGATTCCTTTGGGATTCCTTTTGGGTTCTGGGATTCATTGGTTTGGGATTGGTTTGGGATTCCTTTGGGATTCATTGGTTTGGGATTGGTTTGGGATTCCTCTGGGATTCTGGGATTGATTTGGGGATGGGTTCTGGGATTGGTTCCGGGATTGGTTCGGGATTCTGGGGTTCATTGGTTCGGGATTGGTTTGGGATTCTGGGATTTGCTCCAGGATTCCTCTGGGATTCCTCTGGGATTCCTTTGGGGATGGGTTCTGGGATTTGTTCCGGGATTGGTTCGGGATTCTGGGGTTCATTCCAGGGTTCCTTTGGGATCGGCTCTGGGTTGTTTCTGGGATTCCTTTTGGGATTCTGGGGTCGATTTCAGGGTTCTGGGATTGGTTCTGGGATTCCTTTTGGGATTGTTTGGAATTTTTGGGGGATTCTGGGATTCATTGGTTCGGGATTGGTTCGGGATTGTGGCATTGTGTTCCGGGATTCCTCTGGGATTCCTTTGGGATTCCTTTGGGGAGGGGTTCTGGGATTCGTTCCGGGATTGGTTCGGGATTCTGGGATTGGTTCTGGGATTGGTTTGGGATTCTGGGGTTCATTCCAGGGTTCCTCTGGGATTGGTTCTGGGTTGTTTCTTTTGGGATTCTGGGATTCCTCTGGGATTCCTTTGGGATTCCTTTGGGGATGGGTTCTGGGATTTGTTCCGGGATTGGTTCGGGATTCTGGGGTTCATTCCAGGGTTCCTTTGGGATTCCTTTGGGATTCCTTTTAGGATTCTGGGATTCATTGGTTTGGGATTTGTTCCGGGATTCCTCTGGGATTCTGGGATTCCTTTGGGGAGGGGTTCTGGGATTTGTTCCGGGATTGGTTCGGGATTCTGGGGTTCATTCCAGGGTTCCTCTGGGATTGGTTCTGGGTTGTTTCTTTTGGGATTCTGGGACTCCTCTGGGATTTGTTCCAGGATTGGTTCGGGATTCCTCTGGGATTCCTTTGGGGATGGGTTCTGGGATCGGTTCGGGATTGGTTCGGGATTCTGGGGTTCATTCCAGGGTTCCTTTGGGATTCCTTTGGGATTCCTTTTAGGATTCTGGGATTCATTGGTCTGGGATTTGTTCCAGGATTCCTCTGGGATTCTGGGATTGATTTGGGGATCGGTTCTGGGATTTGTTCCGGGATTGGTTCGGGATTCTGGGGTTCATTGGTTCGGGATTGGTTCGGGATTTTGGGGTTCATTGCTCTGGGATCGGTTCGGGATTGGTTCGGGATTCTGGGATTGGTTGCAGGATTCCTCTGGGATTCCTTTGGGGATGGGTTCTGGGATCGGTTCGGGATTGGTTCGGGATTCTGGGGTTCATTCCAGGGTTCCTTTGGGATCGGCTCTGGGTTGTTTCTGGGATTCCTTTTGGGATTCTGGGGTCGATTTCAGGGTTCTGGGATTGGTTCTGGGATTCCTTTTGGGATTGTTTGGAATTTTTGGGGGATTCTGGGATTCATTGGTTCGGGATTGGTTCGGGATTGTGGCATTGTGTTCCGGGATTCCTCTGGGATTCCTTTGGGATTTCTTTGGGGAGGGGTTCTGGGATTCGTTCCGGGATTGGTTCGGGATTCTGGGATTGGTTCTGGGATTGGTTCGGGATTCTGGGGTTCATTCCAGGATTCCTTTGGGATTCCTTTGGGATTCCTTTTGGGTTCTGGGATTCATTGGTTTGGGATTAGTTTGGGATTCCTTTGGGGTTCCGGGATTGATTTGGGGATGGGTTCTGGGATTTTTTCCGGGATTGGTTCGGGATTCTGGGGTTCACTGGTCTGGGATTGGTTGGGGATTGGTTCGGGATTCCTCTGGCATTCCGGGATTGATTTGGGGATGGGTTCTGGGATGTGTTCCGGGATTGGTTTGGGATTCTGGGGTTCATTCCAGGGTTCCTCTGGGACTGGTCCTGGGTTGTTTCTGGGATTCCTTTTGGGATTCTGGGGTCGATTTCAGGGTTCTGGGATTGGTTCTGGAACTGGTTCGGGATTCCTTTGGGGTTCCGGGATTGATTTGGGGATCGGTTCTGGGATTTGTTCTGGGATTGGTTCGGGATTCTGGGGTTCATTGCTCTGGGATCGGTTCGGGATTGGTTTGGGATTCTGGGATTGGTTCCAGGATTCCTCTGGGATTCCTTTGGGATTCCTTTGGGGATCGGTTCTGGGATTTGTTCCGGGATTGGTTCAGGATTCTGGGGTTCATTCCAGGGTTCCTTTGGGATCGGTTCTGGGTTGTTTCTGGGATTCCTTTTGGGATTCTGGGATTTGTTCCGGGATTCCTTTGGGATTCTGGGATTCGTTCCGGGATTCCTTTGGGATTCTGGGGTTCATTTGTTTGGGATTTCTTTGGGATTGGTTCAGGGTTGGTTCGGGATTCCGGGGTTGTGTTCTGGGATTCTGGGGTTCATTCCAGGGTTCCTTTGGGATTGGTTCTGGGCTGTTTCTGGGATTCCTTTTGTGATTCTGGGATTTGTTCCGGGATTCCTTTGGGATTTCTTTGGAATTTTTGGGGGATTCTGGGGTTCATTGGTTCGGGATTGGTTCCGGGATTCCTTTGGGATTCTAGGATTGGTTCAGGATTGGTTCGGGATTCTGGGGTTCGTTTGTTTGGGATTTCTTTGGGATTTGTTCCGGGATTGGTTCGGGATTCCGGGGTTGTGTTCTGGGATTCTGGGGTTCATTCCAGGATTCCTTTGGGGATTGGTTCTGGGCTGTTTCTGGGATTTGTTCCGGGATTCCTTTGGGATTCTGGGGTTCATTCCTGGGTTCCTTTGGGGATCGGTTCCAGGATTGGCTCTGGGCTTTCTGGGGTTCATTTCCAGGTTCTGGGATTGGTTTGGGAATTTGTTCCGGGGTTGGTTCTGGGATCTGGGGATGGGACACAGGGACAGAAAGGGGACAGAGGGACGGGGACAGAGGGACAGGGATGGGAACAGGGATGAGGACAGAGGGACAGGGATGGGGACAGAGGGACAGGGACAAGGAGAGAGGGACAGAGGGACAGGGATGGGGACAGGGATGGGGACAGAGGGACAGGGACAGAGGAACAGAAAGGGGACAGGAAGGGGACAGAGGGACAAGGACAGAGGGACAGGGATGGGGATGGAGACAGGGATGGGGACAGAGGGACAGAAGGGGGACAGAGGGACAGGGACAGGGACTGAGGGACAGGGGTGGGGACAGAAGAACAGAGGGACAGAAAGGGGACAGGGAGGCGACAGGGACAAGAACAGGGATGGGGACAGAGGGGCAACAGAGGGACAGGAAGGGGACAGGGGGACAGGGACAGAAGGACAGGGATGGGAACAGAGACGGGGACAGAGACAGAGGGACAGGGATGGGGACAGAGGGACAGGGACAGAGGGACAAAGATGGGGACAGGGTCAGGGACAGAGGGACAGAGGGACAGGGATGGGGACGGGGACAGAGAGACAAGGACAGAGGGACAGGAAGGGGACAGGGGGACAGGGACAGAGGGACAGGGGGACAGGGATGGGGACAGAGGGACAGAAAGGGGACAGGGGGACAGGGACAGAAGGGCGGGGATGGGAACAGAGACGGGGACAGAGACAGAGGGACAGGGATGGGGACAGAGGGACAAAGATGGGGACAGGGTCAGGGACAGAGGGACAGGGGGACAGGGATGGGGACGGGGACAGAGGGACAGGGACAGAGGGACAGGAAGGGGACAGGGGGACAGGGACAGAAGGGCAGGGATGGGAACAGAGACGGGGACAGAGAGACAGAGGGACAGGGATGGGGACAGAGGGACAGGAAGGGGACAGAGGGACAGGGATGGGGACAGGGATGGGGACAGAGGGACAAAGATGGGGACAGGGTCAGGGATGGGGACAGAGGGACAGGGGGTGACAGAAGAACAGAGGGACGGGGACAGAAAGGGGACAGGAAGGGGACAGAGGGACAGGGACAGAGGGACAGGGGTGGGGACAGAGACAGGGATGGGGACAGAGGGACAGGGGGTGACAGAAGAACACAGGGACAGAAAGGGGACAGAGGTGAGACAGGGACAGAAGGACAGAAGGACAGGGGGACAGGGATGGGGACGGTGACACCTGATAATGACACAGGACATTCTTGGGATATTTTTGAGGGTTTTTTTTTGGTGAGATTTTTGGGTGGTTTTTTGTGGGATTTTGGTTTTTTTTGGGGGGGAGCATTTGGGGTTTTTCGGTGGCTTTTAGGGTTTCGGTGGCATTTTGGTTGTTTTGGCGGGATTTGGGTTTTTTTCTGGGATTTGGGCTTTCTAAAGTTTGATTTGGGTTTTTTTTTTTTTTTTTTTTTTTTTGGCATTTTGGAGTTCTTTGTAGAATTATTTTGGAGTTTTTAATAGGATTTTTTTGGTTGGTTTTTCTGGGATTTGGGGTTTTTTCCCTGGGATTTTTTGGCTGGTTTTAAGTTTGATTATTGGAGTTTTTTTGGTGGGATTTTGGGGTTCTTGATAAGATTTCTTTTAAATTTATAATAGGCTATTTTGGAGGTTTTTATCGTACTAAGGTTTTTTGGTGGGATTTTGGGCTTCTTTCTGGGATTTTTTGGGATCTTTAATAGTTTTTTTGAGTTTTATAGTGGGATTTGGTTTTTTTTCTTAGGAGTTTTCGGGTTTTGGTGGGATTTCAATAGGACTTTTGGGGTTTTTTTGGTGATATTTCGTTTTTTCCCTGGGATTTTCGGGGGGTTTTTTTTGCGAGATTTTGATTTTTTTTTTTTTTTTTTTTTCTGTGATTTGCGTTTTTTGCGGCATTTCATGGGACAGTGACACGTGACAATGACACGTGACCCCGACACGGCCACGTGACCCGCGCCCCGCGCTTGGCGCCCCCTGGCGGATCCTCCCCCCCCCCGCCCCTCTCCCGCCTCAAATCTCGCGAGAACTCGCGCGGCGCGGCCTGGCTGAGGCGGGAGCGCCGCTCTGCCGCCATTGCTGCCTCCCTCCGGCCTCTGCCGCTCCCACCGGCACCGGAACCGCCACCGCCACCGGAACCGCCACCGGAACCGGCTCCGGCACAGGGCCCGGCCCGCGGCGCCGCGGCGCCGCCATGGAGGCGACCGCGGCCAAGCGGAAGGAGCCGCGCAAGGCGCTGCGGGTTAAAGTTATCTCCATGGGCAACGCCGAGGTGGGCAAGGTGAGGCGCTGCTATTGGCCCGCGGGCGGTGAGAGGCAGGCGGGATGACCAATTAGAAACGCGGGAGGGCGGGCGCGGTGCGCTGATTGGCGCGACGCAAGCAATCCGCAGCCGGCATCTCGTTGTTGTTGTTACGGTTGATTGACAAGTGGGTGGGCGGTGCTTTGTGTGAACGCACGGTTCTGATTGGTTGATAGCGAAGGGGGCGGGGCTCGGCGGCGTTATGGGGCGGGGGCGGCGTTCCCAAAAGTTGGGATTTTTGGGATTTTTGGGATTTGGCGGGAATTTGGCGTTTTCCCGCGGCGCAGAGCTGCATCATCAAGCGGTACTGCGAGAAGAGGTTCGTGCCCAAGTACCTGGCCACCATCGGCATCGACTACGGCGTCACCAAGTGAGAAGAATGGGAATAACGGGAATGGTGGGAATAATGGGAATAATGGGAATGATGGGGGTAATGGGAATAATGGAGACACTGGAAATTATGGGAATAATGGGAGTAATGGGATAATTGGGATAATTGGGATAATGGGAATGGGGATAATGGGATATTTGGAATAAGAGGAATAATGGGATAATGGGAATGGTGGGAATAATGGGGATAATGGGAATGGTGGGAATAATGGGAGTAATGGGAATATTGAGATTTGGATTGGGAATAATGGAAATGCGATTGGGATGGGATGGGAAAAATGGGAATATTGGGGATAATGGGAACACTGGGAATGGGGACACTGGGAATAATGGGAGTGGTGGGAATAATGTGGATAATGGGATAATGGGAATAACAGGAATGGGAATACCGGGAATGGGATTGGAAATACTGGGAATGGGAATGATGGGAATGATGGGAATGATGGGAATGATGGGATTGGGGATAATTGGGGTAATGGGAATAAAGGGAATGGTGGGAATTATGGGGATAATTGGGATTGTGGGGATCATGGGTTAATGGGAGTAAGGGGGATAATGGGAATAATGGGATAATGGTGGGAGTAATGGGATAATGGGAATGGTGGGAATAGCTGGGACAATGGGAACACTGGGAATGGTGGGAATAGATGGGATAATGGGCGTGATGGGGATAATGGGAATAATGGGAACTGGGTTGGAAATAATGGGATTGGGATGAGGTGGGGACAATTGGGATAATGGAAGAATGGGAATAATGGGGATAGTGGGAATAGTGGGAATAATGGGAATAATGGGATAACGGGGTTATGGGAATAGTGGGAATGATGGGAATAATGGGAATGGGGATAATGGGAATAATGGGGATAGTGGGAATAATGGGGATAACTGGGATAACAGGAATAATGGGGATAGCGGGAATAATGGGGTTAATGGGAACAGTGGGATAATGGGAATAGTGGGAATGATGGGAGTAATGGGTTAATGGGGATACTGGGATAGTGGGAATAGTGGGAATAATGGGGATAACAGGAATAATGGGGATAATGGGAATGATGGGAATAGTGGGAATAATGGGATAATTGGAATGGGATTGGGAATAATGGGATTGGGATTGGGATGAGGTGGGGGCAATAGGGATAATGGAAAAAAAGAGGGCAATGGGAATGATGGGAATAGTGGGAATGGGATTGGGAATAATGGGAATGATTATGGGATGGGATGGGAAAAATGGGAATGATGGGATAATGGGGATAATGGGAATAATGGGATAATGGTAATGGGGATAATGGGGTAATTGGAAAAATGGGAATAATGGGGATAATGGGAATGGTGGGAATAGGTGGGATAATGGGCGTGATGGGGATAATGGGAATAATGGGAACTGGGTTGGAAATAATGGGATTGGGATTGGGATGAGGTGGGGACAATTGGGATTATGGAAGAATGGGAATAATGGGGATAGTGGGAATAGTGGGAATAATGGGATAACGGGGTTATGGGAATAGTGGGAATAATGGGAATAATGGGAATGGGGATAATGGGAATAATGGGGATAGTGGGAATAATGGGGATAACTGGGATAACAGGAATAATGGGGATAGCGGGAATGATGGGGTTAATGGGAACAGTGGGATAATGGGAATAGTGGGAATGATGGGAGTAATGGGTTAATGGGGATACTGGGATAATGGGAATAGTGGGAATAATGGGGATAACAGGAATAATGGGGATAATGGGAATGATGGGAATAATGAGATAATTGGAATGGGATTGGGAATAATGGGATTGGGATTGGGATGAGGTGGGGGCAATTGGGATAATGGAAAAAAAGAGGGCAATGGGAATGATGGGAATAGTGGGAATGGGATTGGGAATAATGGGAATGATTATGGGATGGGATGGGATGGGATGGGATGGGATGGGATGGGATGGGAAGGGAAAAATGGGAATGATGGGATAATGGGGATAATGGGAATGATGGGATAATGGGGATAATGGTAATGGGGATAATGGGATAATTGGAAAAATGGGGATAATGGGAATAGTGGGAATAGTGGGGATGATGGGAGTAATGGGGATGATGGGAGTAATGGGATAACGGGGTTATGGGAATAATGGGGATAATGGCAATAGTGGGAATGATGGGAATAATGGGAATGGGGATAACGGGGATAGTGGGAATAATGGGGTTAATGGGAACAGTGGGATAATGGGAATAGTGGGAATGGTGGGAGTAATGGGGATAATGGGGATACTGGGATAATGGGCATAGTGGGAATAATGGGATAATTGGAATGGGATTGGGAATAATGGGATTGGGATTGGGATGAGGTGGGGGCAATTGGGATAATGGAAAAAATGAGGGCAATGGGAATGATGGGAATAATGGGAATGGGATTGGGAATAATGGGAATGATTATGGGATGGGATGGGATGGGAAAAATGGGAATGATGGGATAATGGGGATAATGGTAATGGGGATAATGGGATAATTGGAAAAATGGGGATAATGGGAATAGTGGGAATAGTGGGGATGATGGGAGTAATGGGATAACGGGGTTATGGGAATAATGGGGATAATGGCAATAGTGGGTATGATGGGAATAATGGGAATGGGGATAACGGGGATAGTGGGAATAATGGGGTTAATGGGAACAGTGGGATAATGGGAATAGTGGGAATGGTGGGAGTAATGGGTTAATGGGGATACTGGGATAATGGGGATAGTGGGAATAATGGGATAATTGGAATGGGATTGGGAATAATGGGATTGGGATTGGGATGAGGTGGGGGCAATTGGGATAATGGAAAAAATGAGGGCAATGGGAATGATGGGAATAGTGGGAATGGGATTGGGAATAATGGGAATGATTATGGGATGGGATGGGAAAAATGGGAATGAGGGGATAATGGGGATAATGGGAATGATGGGAATAATGGGATAATGGTAATGGGGATAATGGGATAATTGGAAAAATGGGAATAATGGGGATAATGGGAATGGTGGGAATAGGTGGGATAATGGGCGTGATGGGGGTAATGGGAATAATGGGAACTGGGTTGGAAATAATGGGATTGGGATTGGGATGAGGTGGGGACAATTGGGATAATGGAAGAATGGGAATAATGGGGATAGTGGGAGTAATGGGATAATGGGGTTATGGGAATAGTGGGAATGATGGGAATAATGGGAATGGGGATAATGGGAATAATGGGGATAGTGGGAATAATGGGGATAACTGGGATAACAGGAATAATGGGGATAGCGGGAATGATGGGGTTAATGGGAACAGTGGGATAATGGGAATAGTGGGAATGATGGGAGTAATGGGTTAATGGGGATACTGGGATAATGGGAATAGTGGGAATAATGGGGATAACTGGGATAATGGGGATAATGGGAATGATGGGAATAATGAGATAATTGGAATGGGATTGGGAATAATGGGATTGGGATTGGGATGAGGTGGGGGCAATTGGGATAATGGAAAAAATGAGGGCAATGGGAATGATGGGAATAGTGGGAATGGGATTGGGAATAATGGGAATGATTATGGGATGGGATGGGATGGGATGGGATGGGATGGGATGGGATGGGATGGGAAAAATGGGAATGATGGGATAATGGGGATAATGGGAATGATGGGATAATGGGGATAATGGTAATGGGGATAATGGGATAATTGGAAAAATGGGGATAATGGGGATAATGGGAATAGTGGGAATAGTGGGGATGATGGGAGTAATGGGGATGATGGGAGTAATGGGATAACGGGGTTATGGGAATAATGGGGATAATGGCAATAGTGGGTATGATGGGAATAATGGGGTTAATGGGAACAGTGGGATAATGGGAATAGTGGGAATGGTGGGAGTAATGGGTTAATGGGGATACTGGGATAATGGGGATAGTGGGAATAATGGGATAATTGGAATGGGATTGGGAATAATGGGATTGGGATTGGGATGAGGTGGGGGCAATTGGGATAATGGAAAAAATGAGGGCAATGGGAATGATGGGAATAGTGGGAATGGGATTGGGAATAATGGGAATGATTATGGGATGGGATGGGAAAAATGGGAATGAGGGGATAATGGGGATAATGGGAATGATGGGAATAATGGGATAATGGTAATGGGGATAATGGGATAATTGGAAAAATGGGAATAATGGGGATAATGGGAATGGTGGGAATAGGTGGGATAATGGGCGTGATGGGGGTAATGGGAATAATGGGAACTGGGTTGGAAATAATGGGATTGGGATTGGGATGAGGTGGGGACAATTGGGATAATGGAAGAATGGGAATAATGGGGATAGTGGGAGTAATGGGATAATGGGGTTATGGGAATAGTGGGAATGATGGGAATAATGGGAATGGGGATAATGGGAATAATGGGGATAGTGGGAATAATGGGGATAACTGGGATAACAGGAATAATGGGGATAGCGGGAATGATGGGGTTAATGGGAACAGTGGGATAATGGGAATAGTGGGAATGATGGGAGTAATGGGTTAATGGGGATACTGGGATAATGGGAATAGTGGGAATAATGGGGATAACTGGGATAATGGGGATAATGGGAATGATGGGAATAATGAGATAATTGGAATGGGATTGGGAATAATGGGATTGGGATTGGGATGAGGTGGGGGCAATTGGGATAATGGAAAAAATGAGGGCAATGGGAATGATGGGAATAGTGGGAATGGGATTGGGAATAATGGGAATGATTATGGGATGGGATGGGATGGGATGGGATGGGATGGGATGGGATGGGAAAAATGGGAATGATGGGATAATGGGGATAATGGGAATGATGGGATAATGGGGATAATGGTAATGGGGATAATGGGATAATTGGAAAAATGGGGATAATGGGGATAATGGGAATAGTGGGAATAGTGGGGATGATGGGAGTAATGGGGATGATGGGAGTAATGGGATAACGGGGTTATGGGAATAATGGGGATAATGGCAATAGTGGGTATGATGGGAATAATGGGGTTAATGGGAACAGTGGGATAATGGGAATAGTGGGAATGGTGGGAGTAATGGGTTAATGGGGATACTGGGATAATGGGGATAGTGGGAATAAT
Organism: Ammospiza caudacuta; assembly: GCF_027887145.1. Taxonomy (NCBI): domain Eukaryota; kingdom Metazoa; phylum Chordata; class Aves; order Passeriformes; family Passerellidae; genus Ammospiza; species Ammospiza caudacuta. The sequence goes on along the minus strand of NC_080595.1, from coordinate 117,011,456 downwards.
GAGATAATTGGAATGGGATTGGGAATAATGGGATTGGGATTGGGATGAGGTGGGGGCAATTGGGATAATGGAAAAAATGAGGGCAATGGGAATGATGGGAATAGTGGGACTGGGATTGGGAATAATGGGAATGAATATGGGATGGGATGGGAAAAATGGGAATGATGGGATAATGGGGATAATGGGAATAATGGGATAATGGGATAATTGGGAAAATGGGGATAATGGGAATAGGATGGGAATAATGGGGATAATGGGATAATGGGAACAGTGGGGATTATGGGAATGGGGATAAGGGGAATAATGGGAATGGTGGGAATAGATGGGATAATGGGAATGATAGGGATAATGGGAATAATGGGAACTGGGTTGGAAATAATGGGATTGGGATTGGGATGAGGTGGGGACAATTGGGATTATGGAAAAATGGGAATAATGGGGATAGTGGGAATAGTGGGGATGATGGGAGTAATGGAATAATGGGATAACGGGGTTATGGGAATAGTGGGAATGATGGGAATAATGGGAATGGGGATAATGGGAATAATGGGGATAGTGGGAATAATGGGGATAACTGGGATAACAGGAATAATGGGGATAGCGGGAATGATGGGGTTAATGGGAACAGTGGGATAATGGGAATAGTGGGAATGATGGGAGTAATGGGTTAATGGGGATACTGGGATAATGGGAATAGTGGGAATAATGGGGATAACTGGGATAACAGGAATAATGGGGATAATGGGAATGATGGGAATAGTGGGAATAATGGGATAATTGGAATGGGATTGGGAATAGTGGGATTGGGATTGGGATGAGGTGGGGGCAATTGGGATAATGGAAAAAATGAGGGCAATGGGAATGATGGGAATAATGGGAATGGGATTGGGAATAATGGGAATGAATATGGGATGGGAAAAATGGGAATGATGGGATAATGGGGATAATGGGAATAATGGGATAATGGGATAATTGGGAAAATGGGGATAATGGGAATAGGATGGGAATAATGGGGATAATGGGATAATGGGAACAGTGGGGATTATTGGAATGGGGATAAGGGGAATAATGGGAATGGTGGGAATAGATGGGATAATGGGAATGATAGGGATAATGGGAATAATGGGAACTGGGTTGGAAATAATGGGATTGGGATTGGGATGAGGTGGGGACAATTGGGATTATGGAAAAATGGGAATAATGGGGATAGTGGGAATAGTGGGGATGATGGGAGTAATGGAATAATGGGATAACGGGGTTATGGGAATAGTGGGAATGATGGGAATAATGGGAATGGGGATAATGGGAATAATGGGGATAACTGGGATAACAGGAATAATGGGGATAGCGGGAATAATGGGGATAACTGGGATAACAGGAATAATGGGGATAGTGGGAATGATGGGGTTAATGGGAACAGTGGGATAATGGGAATAGTGGGAATGATGGGAGTAATGGGTTAATGGGGATACTGGGATAATGGGGACAGGGGAATAATGGGGATAACTGGGATAACAGGAATAATGGGGATAATGGGAATGATGGGAATAGTGGGAATAATGGGATAATTGGAATGGGATTGGGAATAATGGGATTGGGATTGGAATGAGGTGGGGGCAATTGGGATAATGGAAAAAATGAGGGCAATGGGAATGATGGGAATAGTGGGAATGGGATTGGGAATAATGGGAATGATTATGGGATGGGATGGGAAAAATGGGAATGAGGGGATAATGGGGATAATGGGAATGATGGGAATAATGGGATAATGGTAATGGGGATAATGGGATAATTGGAAAAATGGGAATAATGGGGATAATGGGAATGGTGGGAATAGGTGGGATAATGGGCGTGATGGGGGTAATGGGAATAATGGGAACTGGGTTGGAAATAATGGGATTGGGATTGGGATGAGGTGGGGACAATTGGGATAATGGAAGAATGGGAATAATGGGGATAGTGGGAGTAATGGGATAATGGGGTTATGGGAATAGTGGGAATGATGGGAATAATGGGAATGGGGATAATGGGAATAATGGGGATAGTGGGAATAATGGGGATAACTGGGATAACAGGAATAATGGGGATAGCGGGAATGATGGGGTTAATGGGAACAGTGGGATAATGGGAATAGTGGGAATGATGGGAGTAATGGGTTAATGGGGATACTGGGATAATGGGAATAGTGGGAATAATGGGGATAACAGGAATAATGGGGATAATGGGAATGATGGGAATAATGAGATAATTGGAATGGGATTGGGAATAATGGGATTGGGATTGGGATGAGGTGGGGGCAATTGGGATAATGGAAATAAAGAGGGCAATGGGAATGATGGGAATAGTGGGAATGGGATTGGGAATAATGGGAATGATTATGGGATGGGATGGGATGGGATGGGATGGGATGGGATGGGATGGGATGGGATGGGAAGGGAAAAATGGGAATGATGGGATAATGGGGATAATGGGAATGATGGGATAATGGGGATAATGGTAATGGGGATAATGGGATAATTGGAAAAATGGGGATAATGGGAATAGTGGGAATAGTGGGGATGATGGGAGTAATGGGGATGATGGGAGTAATGGGATAACGGGGTTATGGGAATAATGGGGATAATGGCAATAGTGGGAATGATGGGAATAATGGGAATGGGGATAACGGGGATAGTGGGAATAATGGGGTTAATGGGAACAGTGGGATAATGGGAATAGTGGGAATGGTGGGAGTAATGGGGATAATGGGGATACTGGGATAATGGGGATAGTGGGAATAATGGGATAATTGGAATGGGATTGGGAATAATGGGATTGGGATTGGGATGAGGTGGGGGCAATTGGGATAATGGAAATAAAGAGGGCAATGGGAATGATGGGAATAGTGGGAATGGGATTGGGAATAATGGGAATGATTATGGGATGGGATGGGATGGGATGGGATGGGATGGGATGGGATGGGAAGGGAAAAATGGGAATGATGGGATAATGGGGATAATGGGAATGATGGGATAATGGGGATAATGGTAATGGGGATAATGGGATAATTGGAAAAATGGGGATAATGGGAATAGTGGGAATAGTGGGGATGATGGGAGTAATGGGGATGATGGGAGTAATGGGATAACGGGGTTATGGGAATAATGGGGATAATGGCAATAGTGGGAATGATGGGAATAATGGGAATGGGGATAACGGGGATAGTGGGAATAATGGGGTTAATGGGAACAGTGGGATAATGGGAATAGTGGGAATGGTGGGAGTAATGGGGATAATGGGGATACTGGGATAATGGGGATAGTGGGAATAATGGGATAATTGGAATGGGATTGGGAATAATGGGATTGGGATTGGGATGAGGTGGGGGCAATTGGGATAATGGAAATAAAGAGGGCAATGGGAATGATGGGAATAGTGGGAATGGGATTGGGAATAATGGGAATGATTATGGGATGGGATGGGATGGGATGGGATGGGATGGGATGGGATGGGAAGGGAAAAATGGGAATGATGGGATAATGGGGATAATGGGAATGATGGGATAATGGGGATAATGGTAATGGGGATAATGGGATAATTGGAAAAATGGGGATAATGGGGATAATGGGAATAGTGGGAATAGTGGGGATGATGGGAGTAATGGGGATGATGGGAGTAATGGGATAACGGGGTTATGGGAATAATGGGGATAATGGCAATAGTGGGAATGATGGGAATAATGGGAATGGGGATAACGGGGATAGTGGGAATAATGGGGTTAATGGGAACAGTGGGATAATGGGAATAGTGGGAATGGTGGGAGTAATGGGTTAATGGGGATACTGGGATAATGGGCATAGTGGGAATAATGGGATAATTGGAATGGGATTGGGAATAATGGGATTGGGATTGGGATGAGGTGGGGGCAATTGGGATAATGGAAAAAATGAGGGCAATGGGAATGATGGGAATAATGGGAATGGGATTGGGAATAATGGGAATGATTATGGGATGGGATGGGATGGGAAAAATGGGAATGATGGGATAATGGGGATAATGGTAATGGGGATAATGGGATAATTGGAAAAATGGGGATAATGGGAATAGTGGGAATAGTGGGGATGATGGGAGTAATGGGATAACGGGGTTATGGGAATAATGGGGATAATGGCAATAGTGGGTATGATGGGAATAATGGGAATGGGGATAACGGGGATAGTGGGAATAATGGGGTTAATGGGAACAGTGGGATAATGGGAATAGTGGGAATGGTGGGAGTAATGGGTTAATGGGGATACTGGGATAATGGGGATAGTGGGAATGATGGGATAATTGGAATGGGATTGGGAATAATGGGATTGGGATTGGGATGAGGTGGGGGCAATTGGGATAATGGAAAAAATGAGGGCAATGGGAATGATGGGAATAGTGGGAATGGGATTGGGAATAATGGGAATGATTATGGGATGGGATGGGAAAAATGGGAATGATGGGATAATGGGGATAATGGTAATGGGGATAATGGGATAATTGGGAAAATGGGGATAATGGGAATAGGATGGGAATAATGGGGATAATGGGATAATGGGAACAGTGGGGATTATGGGAATGGGGATAAGGGGAATAATGGGAATGGTGGGAATAGATGGGATAATGGGCATGATAGGGATAATGGGAATAATGGGAACTGGGTTGGAAATAATGGGATTGGGATTGGGATGAGGTGGGGACAATTGGGATTATGGAAAAATGGGAATAATGGGGATAGTGGGAATAGTGGGGATGATGGGAGTAATGGAATAATGGGATAACGGGGTTATGGGAATAGTGGGAATGATGGGAATAATGGGAATGGGGATAATGGGAATAATGGGGATAACTGGGATAACAGGAATAATGGGGATAGCGGGAATAATGGGGATAACTGGGATAACAGGAATAATGGGGATAGTGGGAATGATGGGGTTAATGGGAACAGTGGGATAATGGGAATAGTGGGAATGATGGGAGTAATGGGTTAATGGGGATAGTGGGAATAATGGGGATAACAGGAATAATGGGGATAATGGGGATAATGGGAATGATGGGAATAGTGGGAATGATGGGATAATTGGAATGATATTGGGAATGATGGGATTGGGATTGGGATGAGGTGGGGGCAATTGGGATAATGGAAAAAATGAGGGTAATGGGAATGATGGGAATAATGGGAATGGGATTGGGAATAATGGGAATGATTATGGGATGGGATGGGAAAAATGGGAATGATGGGATAATGGGGATAATGGGAATAATGGGATAATGGGGATAATGGGATAATTGGAAAAATGGGAATAATGGGGATAATGGGAATAGGATGGGAATAATGGGGATAATGGGATAATGGGAATAGTGGGGATTATGGGAATGGGGATAAGGGGAATAATGGGAATGGTGGGAATAGTTGGGATAATGGGAATGATGGGAGTGGGATTGGAAATAATGGGATTGGGATTGGGATAATGGAAAAAATGGGAATAATGGGATTGGGATTGGAAATAATGGGAATGGGGATAATGGGAATGGTGGGGAAAATGGGGATAATGGGAATGGGATTGGGAATAATGGGATTGGGATGGGAATGATGGAACGGTGGGGATGGTGGGAACGGGAATGGTAGGAGTGGTGGGAGTGATGGGAATGGTGGAGATAATGGGAATGGTAATAAAAGGAATAATGGGAATGGTGGGGATAAAGGGGACAACAGGAATAATGGGAATGATGGTGAGAGGGGATAATGGGAATAACGGGAATAGTGGGAATGATGGGAATGATGAGGAAAATGGTAATGGGAATGATGGGAATGGGAATGGTGGGAATAATGGCAATGGGGTTGGGATTGGGGTGGGAATAGCGGAAATTATAGGGTTAATGGGGATGGTGGGAATGGTGGGGATGATGGGAGTAAAGGGGATGATGGGAATGGTGGGGATGATGGGAGTGGGGATAATGGGAATGGAATTGGGATGGGAATAATGGGAGTAATGAGAGTAATGGGAATGGGAGCTGTCCCTGGAGGTTGGAGCTGGATGGGGTTGGGGTTTCTCCCAGGGAATGGGGATGGGATTGGCGGGTCAATGGGATGGGATTAATGGGATAATGGGATTGGATTTATGGAATAATAATGGGATGATGGGGTGGGATAATGGGGTAATTGTGTAAGGGGATGGGATAATGAGATGATGAGACAATGGGATGACAGGAGAATGGGATGGGGTTCACAGGATAATGGGAGTAATGGAACAGCAGGGTGATGGGAAAAGGGAATAATGGGATTTATGGGATAATGGGATTTATGGGATTATGGGATCCTGCGATTTATGGGATAACGGAGTAATGGGATGGAATGGGGTGGGATAATGGGGTGATGAAATTATGGGATGGGATAACAGGATAACGGGATGGGTGGGATAATGGGATTGTGGGGTAATGGGATGGGATAACAGGATAACGGGATGGGTGGGATAATGGGATTGTGGGATGATGGGATGGGATAACAGGATAACGGGATGGGTGGGATAACGGGATGGGATGGATAGGATAACAGGATAATGGGATGATGGGATGGGATGGATGGGATAATGGGATTGTGGGATGATGGGATGGGATAACAGGATAACGGGATGGGTGGGATAACGGGATGGGTGGGATAACGGGATGGGTGGGATAATGGGATTGTGGGATGATGAGATGGGATAACAGGATAACGGGATGGGTGGGATAATGGGATGGAATGGATGGGATAATGGGATTGTGGGATGATGGGATGGGATAACAGGATAACAGGATGGGTGGGATAATGGGATGGGATGGATGGGATAACAGGATAATGGGATGATGGGATGGGATGGATGGGATAATGGGATTGTGGGATGATGGGATGGGATAACAGGATAACGGGATGGGTGGGATAATGGGATTGTGGGATGATGGGATGGGATGGATGGGATAATGGGATTGTGGGATGATGGGATGGGATAACAGGATAACGGGATGGGTGGGATAATGGGATTGT